>NW_027618359.1:0-76000 GCF_964187855.1 Myxine glutinosa | reverse complement strand
AAGTGGTTTTTCAACACTAACACAAGTGCGAAAAGTGGTTTTTCAACACTATCACAAGTGCAAAAAGTGGTTTTTCCACACTAATACAAGTGCAAAAGTGGTTTCCTGCACCAACACAAGTGCGAAAAGTGGTTTTTCAACACTAACACAAGTGTGAAAAGTGGTTTTTCCACACTAACACAAGTGCGAAAAGTGGTTTTTCAACACTATCACAAGTGCAAAAAGTGTTTATTCCACATTAATACAAGTGCAAAAGTGGTTTCCTGCCCCAACACAACTGCGAAAAGTGGTTTTTCAACACTAACACAAGTGCGAAAAGTGGTTTTTCAACACTAACACAAGTGCGAAAAGTGGTTTGTCCACACTAATACAAGTGCAAAAGTGGTTTCCTGCACCAACACAAGTGCGAAAAGTGGTTTTTCAACACTAACACAAATGCGAAAAGTGGTTTTTCAACACTATCACAAGTGCAAAAAGTGGTTTTTCCACACTAATACAAGTGCAAAAGTGGTTTCCTGCACCAACACAAGTGCGAAAAGTGGTTTTTCAACACTAACACAAGTGCGAAAAGTGGTTTTTCAACACTATCACAAGTGCAAAAAGTGTTTTTTCCACACTAATACAAGTGCAAAAGTGGTTTCCTGCACCAGCACAAGTGCGAAAAGTGGTTTTTCAACACTAATACAAGTGCGAAAAGTGGTTTTTCAACACTAACACAAGTGCGAAAAGTGGTTTTTCCACACTAATACAAGTGCAAAAGTGGTTTCCTGCACCAACACAAGTGCGAAAAGTGGTTTTTCAACACGAACACAAGTGCGAAAAGTGGTTTTTCCACACTAATACAAGTGCAAAAGTGGCTTCCTGCACCAACACAAGTGCGAAAAGTGGTTTTTCCACACTAATACAAGTGCAAAAGTGGTTTCCTGCACCGACACAAGTGCGAAAAGTGGTTTTTCAACACTAACACAAGTGCGAAAAGTGGTTTTTCAACACTAACACAAGTGCGAAAAGTGGTTTTTCCACACTAATACAAGTGCAAAAGTGGTTTCCTGCACCAACACAAGTGCGAAAAGTGGTTTTTCAACACTAACACAAGTGCGAAAGGTGGTTTTTCCACACTAACACAAGTGCAAAAGTGGTTTCCTGAACCAACACAAGTGCGAAAAGTGGTTTTTCAACACTAACACAAGTGTGAAAAGTGGTTTTTCAAAACTATCACAAGTGCAAAAAGTGTTTTTTCCACACTAATACAAGTGCAAAAGTGTTTTTTCAACACTAACACAAGTGCGAAAAGTGGTTTTTCCACACTAATACAAGTGCAAAAGTGGTTTCCTGCACCAACACAAGTGCGAAAAGTGGTTTTTCAACACTAACACAAGTGCGAAAAGTGGTTTTTCAACACTATCACAAGTGCAAAAAGTGGTTTTTCCACACTAATACAAGTGCAAAGTGGTTTCCTGCACCAACACAAGTGCGAAAAGTGGTTTTTCAACACTAACACAAGTGCAAAAAGTGGTTTTTCAACACTAACACAAGTGCGAAAAGTGGTTTTTCAACACTATCACAAGTGCAAAAAGTGTTTTTTCCACACTAATACAAGTGCAAAAGTGGTTTCCTGCACCAACACAAGTGCGAAAAGTGGTTTTTCAACACTATCACAAGTGCAAAAAGTGTTTTTTCCACACTAATACAAGTGCAAAAGTGGTTTCCTGCACCAACACAAGTGCGAAAAGTGGTTTTCCCACACTAATACAAGTGCAAAAGTGGTTTCCTGCACCAACACAAGTGCGAAAAGTGGTTTTTCAACACTAACACAAGTGCGAAAAGTGGTTTTTCCACACTAATACAAGTGCAAAAGTGGTTTCCTGCACCAACACAAGTGCGAAAAGTGGTTTTTCAACACTAACACAAGTGCAAAAGGTGGTTTTTCCACACTAACACAAGTGCAAAAGTGGTTTCCTGAACCAACACAAGTGCGAAAAGTGGTTTTTCAACACTAACACAAGTGTGAAAAGTGGTTTTTCAAAACTATCACAAGTGCAAAAAGTGTTTTTTCCACACTAATACAAGTGCAAAAGTGTTTTTTCAACACTAACACAAGTGCGAAAAGTGGTTTTTCAACACTATCACAAGTGCAAAAAGTAGTTTTGCCACACTAATACAAGTGCAAAAGTGGTTTCCTGCACCAACACAAGTGCGAAAAGTGGTTTTTCAACACTAACACAAGTGCGAAAAGTGCTTTTTCAACACTATCACAAGTGCAAAAAGTGGTTTTTCCACACTAATACAAGTGCAATGTGGTTTCCTGCACCAACACAAGCGCGAAAAGTGGTTTTTCAACACTAACAGAAGTTCGAAAAGTGGTTTTTCAACACTAACACAAGTGCGAAAAGTGGTTTTTCAACACTATCACAAGTGCAAAAGTGTTTTTTCCACACTAATACAAGTGCAAAAGTGGTTTCCTGCACCAACACAAGTGCGAGAAGGGGTTTTTCAACACTAACACAAGTGCGAAAAGTGGTTTTTCAACAATAACACAAGTGCGAAAAGTGGTTTTTCCACACTAATACAAGTGCAAAAGTGGTTTCCTGCACCAACACAAGTGCGAAAAGTGGTTTTTCAACACTAACACAAGTGCGAAAAGTGGTTTTTCAACACTATCACAAGTGCAAAAAGTAGTTTTGCCACACCAATACAAGTGCAAAAGTGGTTTCCTGCACCAACACAAGTGCGAAAAGTGGTTTTTCAACACTAACACAAGTGCGAAAAGTGGTTTTTCAACACTAACACAAGTGCGAAAAGTGGTTTGTCCACACTAATACAAGTGCAAAAGTGGTTTCCTGCACCAACACAAGTGCGAAAAGTGGTTTTTCAACACTAACACAAATGCGAAAAGTGGTTTTTCAACACTATCACAAGTGCAAAAAGTGGTTTTTCCACACTAATACAAGTGCAAAAGTGGTTTCCTGCACCAACACAAGTGCGAAAAGTGGTTTTTCAACACTAACACAAGTGCGAAAAGTGGTTTTTCAACACTATCACAAGTGCAAAAAGTGTTTTTTCCACACTAATACAAGTGCAAAAGTGGTTTCCTGCACCAGCACAAGTGCGAAAAGTGGTTTTTCAACACTAATACAAGTGCGAAAAGTGGTTTTTCAACACTAACACAAGTGCGAAAAGTGGTTTTTCCACACTAATACAAGTGCAAAAGTGGTTTCCTGCACCAACACAAGTGCGAAAAGTGGTTTTTCAACACGAACACAAGTGCGAAAAGTGGTTTTTCCACACTAATACAAGTGCAAAAGTGGCTTCCTGCACCAACACAAGTGCGAAAAGTGGTTTTTCCACACTAATACAAGTGCAAAAGTGGTTTCCTGCACCTACACAAGTGCGAAAAGTGGTTTTTCAACACTAACACAAGTGCGAAAAGTGGTTTTTCAACACTAACACAAGTGCGAAAAGTGGTTTTTCCACACTAATACAAGTGCAAAAGTGGTTTCCTGCACCAACACAAGTGCGAAAAGTGGTTTTTCAACACTAACACAAGTGCGAAAGGTGGTTTTTCCACACTAACACAAGTGCAAAGGTGGTTTCCTGAACCAACACAAGTGCGAAAAGTGGTTTTTCAACATTAACACAAGTGTGAAAAGTGGTTTTTCAAAACTATCACAAGTGCAAAAAGTGTTTTTTCCACACTAATACAAGTGCAAAAGTGTTTTTTCAACACTAACACAAGTGCGAAAAGTGGTTTTTCCACACTAATACAAGTGCAAAAGTGGTTTCCTGCACCAACACAAGTGCGAAAAGTGGTTTTTCAACACTAACACAAGTGCGAAAAGTGGTTTTTCAACACTATCACAAGTGCAAAAAGTGGTTTTTCCACACTAATACAAGTGCAAAGTGGTTTCCTGCACCAACACAAGTGCGAAAAGTGGTTTTTCAACACTAACACAAGTGCAAAAAGTGGTTTTTCAACACTAACACAAGTGCGAAAAGTGGTTTTTCAACACTATCACAAGTGCAAAAAGTGTTTTTTCCACACTAATACAAGTGCAAAAGTGGTTTCCTGCACCAACACAAGTGCGAAAAGTGGTTTTTCAACACTATCACAAGTGCAAAAAGTGTTTTTCCACACTAATACAAGTGCAAAAGTGGTTTCCTGCACCAACACAAGTGCGAAAAGTGGTTTTCCCACACTAATACAAGTGCAAAAGTGGTTTCCTGCACCAACACAAGTGCGAAAAGTGGTTTTTCAACACTAACACAAGTGCGAAAAGTGGTTTTTCCACACTAATACAAGTGCAAAAGTGGTTTCCTGCACCAACACAAGTGCGAAAAGTGGTTTTTCAACACTAACACAAGTGCAAAAGGTGGTTTTTCCACACTAACACAAGTGCAAAAGTGGTTTCCTGAACCAACACAAGTGCGAAAAGTGGTTTTTCAACACTAACACAAGTGTGAAAAGTGGTTTTTCAAAACTATCACAAGTGCAAAAAGTGTTTTTTCCACACTAATACAAGTGCAAAAGTGTTTTTTCAACACTAACACAAGTGCGAAAAGTGGTTTTTCAACACTATCACAAGTGCAAAAAGTAGTTTTGCCACACTAATACAAGTGCAAAAGTGGTTTCCTGCACCAACACAAGTGCGAAAAGTGGTTTTTCAACACTAACACAAGTGCGAAAAGTGCTTTTTCAACACTATCACAAGTGCAAAAAGTGGTTTTTCCACACTAATACAAGTGCAATGTGGTTTCCTGCACCAACACAAGCGCGAAAAGTGGTTTTTCAACACTAACAGAAGTTCGAAAAGTGGTTTTTCAACACTAACACAAGTGCGAAAAGTGGTTTTTCAACACTATCACAAGTGCAAAAGTGTTTTTTCCACACTAATACAAGTGCAAAAGTGGTTTCCTGCACCAACACAAGTGCGAGAAGGGGTTTTTCAACACTAACACAAGTGCGAAAAGTGGTTTTTCAACAATAACACAAGTGCGAAAAGTGGTTTTTCCACACTAATACAAGTGCAAAAGTGGTTTCCTGCACCAACACAAGTGCGAAAAGTGGTTTTTCAACACTAACACAAGTGCGAAAAGTGGTTTTTCAACACTATCACAAGTGCAAAAAGTAGTTTTGCCACACTAATACAAGTGCAAAAGTGGTTTCCTGCACCAACACAAGTGCGAAAAGTGGTTTTTCAACACTAACACAAGTGCGAAAAGTGGTTTTTCAACACTAACACAAGTGCGAAAAGTGGTTTGTCCACACTAATACAAGTGCAAAAGTGGTTTCCTGCACCAACACAAGTGCGAAAAGTGGTTTTTCAACACTAACACAAATGCGAAAAGTGGTTTTTCAACACTATCACAAGTGCAAAAAGTGGTTTTTCCACACTAATACAAGTGCAAAAGTGGTTTCCTGCACCAACACAAGTGCGAAAAGTGGTTTTTCAACACTAACACAAGTGCGAAAAGTGGTTTTTCAACACTATCACAAGTGCAAAAAGTGTTTTTTCCACACTAATACAAGTGCAAAAGTGGTTTCCTGCACCAGCACAAGTGCGAAAAGTGGTTTTTCAACACTAATACAAGTGCGAAAAGTGGTTTTTCAACACTAACACAAGTGCGAAAAGTGGTTTTTCCACACTAATACAAGTGCAAAAGTGGTTTCCTGCACCAACACAAGTGCGAAAAGTGGTTTTTCAACACGAACACAAGTGCGAAAAGTGGTTTTTCCACACTAATACAAGTGCAAAAGTGGCTTCCTGCACCAACACAAGTGCGAAAAGTGGTTTTTCCACACTAATACAAGTGCAAAAGTGGTTTCCTGCACCTACACAAGTGCGAAAAGTGGTTTTTCAACACTAACACAAGTGCGAAAAGTGGTTTTTCAACACTAACACAAGTGCGAAAAGTGGTTTTTCCACACTAATACAAGTGCAAAAGTGGTTTCCTGCACCAACACAAGTGCGAAAAGTGGTTTTTCAACACTAACACAAGTGCGAAAGGTGGTTTTTCCACACTAACACAAGTGCAAAGGTGGTTTCCTGAACCAACACAAGTGCGAAAAGTGGTTTTTCAACACTAACACAAGTGTGAAAAGTGGTTTTTCAAAACTATCACAAGTGCAAAAAGTGTTTTTTCCACACTAATACAAGTGCAAAAGTGTTTTTTCAACACTAACACAAGTGCGAAAAGTGGTTTTTCCACACTAATACAAGTGCAAAAGTGGTTTCCTGCACCAACACAAGTGCGAAAAGTGGTTTTTCAACACTAACACAAGTGCGAAAAGTGGTTTTTCAACACTATCACAAGTGCAAAAAGTGGTTTTTCCACACTAATACAAGTGCAAAGTGGTTTCCTGCACCAACACAAGTGCGAAAAGTGGTTTTTCAACACTAACACAAGTGCAAAAAGTGGTTTTTCAACACTAACACAAGTGCGAAAAGTGGTTTTTCAACACTATCACAAGTGCAAAAAGTGTTTTTTCCACACTAATACAAGTGCAAAAGTGGTTTCCTGCACCAACACAAGTGCGAAAAGTGGTTTTTCAACACTATCACAAGTGCAAAAAGTGTTTTTCCACACTAATACAAGTGCAAAAGTGGTTTCCTGCACCAACACAAGTGCGAAAAGTGGTTTTCCCACACTAATACAAGTGCAAAAGTGGTTTCCTGCACCAACACAAGTGCGAAAAGTGGTTTTTCAACACTAACACAAGTGCGAAAAGTGGTTTTTCCACACTAATACAAGTGCAAAAGTGGTTTCCTGCACCAACACAAGTGCGAAAAGTGGTTTTTCAACACTAACACAAGTGCAAAAGGTGGTTTTTCCACACTAACACAAGTGCAAAAGTGGTTTCCTGAACCAACACAAGTGCGAAAAGTGGTTTTTCAACACTAACACAAGTGTGAAAAGTGGTTTTTCAAAACTATCACAAGTGCAAAAAGTGTTTTTTCCACACTAATACAAGTGCAAAAGTGTTTTTTCAACACTAACACAAGTGCGAAAAGTGGTTTTTCAACACTATCACAAGTGCAAAAAGTAGTTTTGCCACACTAATACAAGTGCAAAAGTGGTTTCCTGCACCAACACAAGTGCGAAAAGTGGTTTTTCAACACTAACACAAGTGCGAAAAGTGCTTTTTCAACACTATCACAAGTGCAAAAAGTGGTTTTTCCACACTAATACAAGTGCAATGTGGTTTCCTGCACCAACACAAGCGCGAAAAGTGGTTTTTCAACACTAACAGAAGTTCGAAAAGTGGTTTTTCAACACTAACACAAGTGCGAAAAGTGGTTTTTCAACACTATCACAAGTGCAAAAGTGTTTTTTCCACACTAATACAAGTGCAAAAGTGGTTTCCTGCACCAACACAAGTGCGAGCAGGGGTTTTTCAACACTAACACAAGTGCGAAAAGTGGTTTTTCAACAATAACACAAGTGCGAAAAGTGGTTTTTCCACACTAATACAAGTGCAAAAGTGGTTTCCTGCACCAACACAAGTGCGAAAAGTGGTTTTTCAACACTAACACAAGTGCGAAAAGTGGTTTTTCAACACTATCACAAGTGCAAAAAGTAGTTTTGCCACACTAATACAAGTGCAAAAGTGGTTTCCTGCACCAACACAAGTGCGAAAAGTGGTTTTTCAACACTAACACAAGTGTGAAAAGTGGTTTTTCAACACTATCACAAGTGCAAAAAGTGTTTTTTCCACACTAATTCAAGTGCAAAAGTGGTTTCCTGCAACAACACAAGTGCGAAAAGTGGTTTTGCAACACTAACACAACTGCCGAAAAGTGGTTTTTCAACACTAACACAAGTGCGAAAAGTGGTTTTTCCTCACTAATACAAGTGCAAAAGTGGTTTCCTGAACCAACACAAGTGCAAAAAGTGGTTTTTCAACACTAACACAAGTGCGAAAAGTGGTTTTTCAACACTATCACAAATGCAAAAAGTGTTTTTTTCCACACTAATACAAATGCAAAAGTGGTTTCATGCACCAACACAAATGCGAAAAGTGGTTTTTCAACACTAACACAAGTGCGAAAGTGGTTTTTCAACACTAACACAAGTGCGAAAAGTGGTTTTTCAACACTATCACAAGTGCAAAAAGTGTTTTTTCCACACTAATACAAGTGCAAAAGTGGTTTCCTGCACCAACACAAATGCGAAAAGTGGTTTTTCCACACTAATACAAATGCAAAAGTGGTTTCCTGCACCAACACAAGTGCGAAAAGTGGTTTTTCAACACTAACACAAGTGCGAAAAGTGGTTTTTCAACACTAACACAAGTGCGAAAAGTGGTTTTTCAACACTAACACAAGTGTGAAAAGTGGTTTCCTGCACCAACACAAGTGCGAAAAGTGGTTTTTCAACACTAACACAAGTGTGAAAAGTGGTTTTTCAACACTATCACAAGTGCAAAAAGTGTTTTTCCACACTAATTCAAGTGCAAAAGTGGTTTCCTGCAACAACACAAGTGCGAAAAGTGGTTTTTCAACACTAACACAAGTGCGAAAAGTGGTTTTTCAACACTATCACAAGTGCAAAAAGTGGTTTTTCCACACTAATACAAGTGCAAAAGTGGTTTCCTGCACCAACACAAGTGCGAAAAGTGGTTTTTCAACACTAACACAAGTGTGAAAAGTGGTTTTCCACACTAACACAAGTGCGAAAAGTGGTTTTTCAACACTATCACAAGTGCAAAAAGTGTTTATTCCACATTAATACAAGTGCAAAAGTGGTTTCCTGCCCCAACACAACTGCGAAAAGTGGTTTTTCAACACTAACACAAGTGCGAAAAGTGGTTTTTCAACACTAACACAAGTGCGAAAAGTGGTTTGTCCACACTAATACAAGTGCAAAAGTGGTTTCCTGCACCAACACAAGTGCGAAAAGTGGTTTTTCAACACTAACACAAATGCGAAAAGTGGTTTTTCAACACTATCACAAGTGCAAAAAGTGGTTTTTCCACACTAATACAAGTGCAAAAGTTGTTTCCTGCACCAACACAAGTGCGAAAAGTGGTTTTTCAACACTAACACAAGTGCGAAAAGTGGTTTTTCAACACTATCACAAGTGCAAACAGTGTTTTTTCCACACTAATACAAGTGCAAAAGTGGTTTCCTGCACCAGCACAAGTGCGAAAAGTGGTTTTTCAACACTAATACAAGTGCGAAAAGTGGTTTTTCAACACTAACACAAGTGCGAAAAGTGGTTTTTCCACACTAATACAAGTGCAAAAGTGGTTTCCTGCACCAACACAAGTGCGAAAAGTGGTTTTTCAACAATAACACAAGTGCGAAAAGTGGTTTTTCCACAATAATACAAGTGCAAAAGTGGTTTCCTGCACCAACACAAGTGCGAAAAGTGGTTTTTCCACACTAATACAAGTGCAAAATTGGTTTCCTGCACCAACACAAGTGCGAAAAGTGGTTTTTCAACACTAACACAAGTGCGAAAAGGGGTTTTTCAACACTAACACAAGTGCGAAAAGTGGTTTTCCACACTAATACAAGTGCAAAAGTGGTTTCCTGCACCAACACAAGTGCGAAAAGTGGTTTTTCAACACTAACACAAGTGCGAAAGGTGGTTTTTCCACACTAACACAAGTGCAAAAGTGGTTTCCTGAACCAACACAAGTGCGAAAAGTGGTTTTTCAACACTAACACAAGTGTGAAAAGTGGTTTTTCAAAACTATCACAAGTGCAAAAAGTGTTTTTTCCACACTAATACAAGTGCAAAAGTGTTTTTTCAACACTAACACAAGTGTGAAAAGTGGTTTTTCCACACTAATACAAGTGCAAAAGTGGTTTCCTGCACCAACACAAGTGCGAAAAGTGGTTTTTCAACACTAACACAAGTGCGAAAAGTGGTTTTTCAACACTATCACAAGTGCAAAAAGTGGTTTTTCCACACTAATACAAGTGCAAAGTGGTTTCCTGCACCAACACAAGTGCGAAAAGTGGTTTTTCAACACTAACACAAGTGCAAAAAGTGGTTTTTCAACACTAACACAAGTGCGAAAAGTGGTTTTTCAACACTATCACAAGTGCAAAAAGTGTTTTTTCCACACTAATACAAGTGCAAAAGTGGTTTCCTGCACCAACACAAGTGCGAAAAGTGGTTTTTCAACACTATCACAAGTGCAAAAAGTGTTTTTTCCACACTAATACAAGTGCAAAAGTGGTTTCCTGCACCAACACAAGTGCGAAAAGTGGTTTTCCCACACTAATACAAGTGCAAAAGTGGTTTCCTGCACCAACACAAGTGCGAAAAGTGGTTTTTCAACACTAACACAAGTGCGAAAAGTGGTTTTTCCACACTAATACAAGTGCAAAAGTGGTTTCCTGCACCAACACAAGTGCGAAAAGTGGTTTTTCAACACTAACACAAGTGCAAAAGGTGGTTTTTCCACACTAACACAAGTGCAAAAGTGGTTTCCTGAACCAACACAAGTGCGAAAAGTGGTTTTTCAACACTAACACAAGTGTGAAAAGTGGTTTTTCAAAACTATCACAAGTGCAAAAAGTGTTTTTTCCACACTAATACAAGTGCAAAAGTGTTTTTTCAACACTAACACAAGTGCGAAAAGTGGTTTTTCAACACTATCACAAGTGCAAAAAGTAGTTTTGCCACACTAATACAAGTGCAAAAGTGGTTTCCTGCACCAACACAAGTGCGAAAAGTGGTTTTTCAACACTAACACAAGTGCGAAAAGTGCTTTTTCAACACTATCACAAGTGCAAAAAGTGGTTTTTCCACACTAATACAAGTGCAATGTGGTTTCCTGCACCAACACAAGCGCGAAAAGTGGTTTTTCAACACTAACAGAAGTTCGAAAAGTGGTTTTTCAACACTAACACAAGTGCGAAAAGTGGTTTTTCAACACTATCACAAGTGCAAAAGTGTTTTTTCCACACTAATACAAGTGCAAAAGTGGTTTCCTGCACCAACACAAGTGCGAGAAGGGGTTTTTCAACACTAACACAAGTGCGAAAAGTGGTTTTTCAACAATAACACAAGTGCGAAAAGTGGTTTTTCCACACTAATACAAGTGCAAAAGTGGTTTCCTGCACCAACACAAGTGCGAAAAGTGGTTTTTCAACACTAACACAAGTGCGAAAAGTGGTTTTTCAACACTATCACAAGTGCAAAAAGTAGTTTTGCCACACTAATACAAGTGCAAAAGTGGTTTCCTGCACCAACACAAGTGCGAAAAGTGGTTTTTCAACACTAACACAAGTGCGAAAAGTGGTTTTTCAACACTAACACAAGTGCGAAAAGTGGTTTGTCCACACTAATACAAGTGCAAAAGTGGTTTCCTGCACCAACACAAGTGCGAAAAGTGGTTTTTCAACACTAACACAAATGCGAAAAGTGGTTTTTCAACACTATCACAAGTGCAAAAAGTGGTTTTTCCACACTAATACAAGTGCAAAAGTGGTTTCCTGCACCAACACAAGTGCGAAAAGTGGTTTTTCAACACTAACACAAGTGCGAAAAGTGGTTTTTCAACACTATCACAAGTGCAAAAAGTGTTTTTTCCACACTAATACAAGTGCAAAAGTGGTTTCCTGCACCAGCACAAGTGCGAAAAGTGGTTTTTCAACACTAATACAAGTGCGAAAAGTGGTTTTTCAACACTAACACAAGTGCGAAAAGTGGTTTTTCCACACTAATACAAGTGCAAAAGTGGTTTCCTGCACCAACACAAGTGCGAAAAGTGGTTTTTCAACACGAACACAAGTGCGAAAAGTGGTTTTTCCACACTAATACAAGTGCAAAAGTGGCTTCCTGCACCAACACAAGTGCGAAAAGTGGTTTTTCCACACTAATACAAGTGCAAAAGTGGTTTCCTGCACCTACACAAGTGCGAAAAGTGGTTTTTCAACACTAACACAAGTGCGAAAAGTGGTTTTTCAACACTAACACAAGTGCGAAAAGTGGTTTTTCCACACTAATACAAGTGCAAAAGTGGTTTCCTGCACCAACACAAGTGCGAAAAGTGGTTTTTCAACACTAACACAAGTGCGAAAGGTGGTTTTTCCACACTAACACAAGTGCAAAGGTGGTTTCCTGAACCAACACAAGTGCGAAAAGTGGTTTTTCAACACTAACACAAGTGTGAAAAGTGGTTTTTCAAAACTATCACAAGTGCAAAAAGTGTTTTTTCCACACTAATACAAGTGCAAAAGTGTTTTTTCAACACTAACACAAGTGCGAAAAGTGGTTTTTCCACACTAATACAAGTGCAAAAGTGGTTTCCTGCACCAACACAAGTGCGAAAAGTGGTTTTTCAACACTAACACAAGTGCGAAAAGTGGTTTTTCAACACTATCACAAGTGCAAAAAGTGGTTTTTCCACACTAATACAAGTGCAAAGTGGTTTCCTGCACCAACACAAGTGCGAAAAGTGGTTTTTCAACACTAACACAAGTGCAAAAAGTGGTTTTTCAACACTAACACAAGTGCGAAAAGTGGTTTTTCAACACTATCACAAGTGCAAAAAGTGTTTTTTCCACACTAATACAAGTGCAAAAGTGGTTTCCTGCACCAACACAAGTGCGAAAAGTGGTTTTTCAACACTATCACAAGTGCAAAAAGTGTTTTTCCACACTAATACAAGTGCAAAAGTGGTTTCCTGCACCAACACAAGTGCGAAAAGTGGTTTTCCCACACTAATACAAGTGCAAAAGTGGTTTCCTGCACCAACACAAGTGCGAAAAGTGGTTTTTCAACACTAACACAAGTGCGAAAAGTGGTTTTTCCACACTAATACAAGTGCAAAAGTGGTTTCCTGCACCAACACAAGTGCGAAAAGTGGTTTTTCAACACTAACACAAGTGCAAAAGGTGGTTTTTCCACACTAACACAAGTGCAAAAGTGGTTTCCTGAACCAACACAAGTGCGAAAAGTGGTTTTTCAACACTAACACAAGTGTGAAAAGTGGTTTTTCAAAACTATCACAAGTGCAAAAAGTGTTTTTTCCACACTAATACAAGTGCAAAAGTGTTTTTTCAACACTAACACAAGTGCGAAAAGTGGTTTTTCAACACTATCACAAGTGCAAAAAGTAGTTTTGCCACACTAATACAAGTGCAAAAGTGGTTTCCTGCACCAACACAAGTGCGAAAAGTGGTTTTTCAACACTAACACAAGTGCGAAAAGTGCTTTTTCAACACTATCACAAGTGCAAAAAGTGGTTTTTCCACACTAATACAAGTGCAATGTGGTTTCCTGCACCAACACAAGCGCGAAAAGTGGTTTTTCAACACTAACAGAAGTTCGAAAAGTGGTTTTTCAACACTAACACAAGTGCGAAAAGTGGTTTTTCAACACTATCACAAGTGCAAAAGTGTTTTTTCCACACTAATACAAGTGCAAAAGTGGTTTCCTGCACCAACACAAGTGCGAGAAGGGGTTTTTCAACACTAACACAAGTGCGAAAAGTGGTTTTTCAACAATAACACAAGTGCGAAAAGTGGTTTTTCCACACTAATACAAGTGCAAAAGTGGTTTCCTGCACCAACACAAGTGCGAAAAGTGGTTTTTCAACACTAACACAAGTGCGAAAAGTGGTTTTTCAACACTATCACAAGTGCAAAAAGTAGTTTTGCCACACTAATACAAGTGCAAAAGTGGTTTCCTGCACCAACACAAGTGCGAAAAGTGGTTTTTCAACACTAACACAAGTGTGAAAAGTGGTTTTTCAACACTATCACAAGTGCAAAAAGTGTTTTTTCCACACTAATTCAAGTGCAAAAGTGGTTTCCTGCAACAACACAAGTGCGAAAAGTGGTTTTGCAACACTAACACAACTGCCGAAAAGTGGTTTTTCAACACTAACACAAGTGCGAAAAGTGGTTTTTCCTCACTAATACAAGTGCAAAAGTGGTTTCCTGAACCAACACAAGTGCAAAAAGTGGTTTTTCAACACTAACACAAGTGCGAAAAGTGGTTTTTCAACACTATCACAAATGCAAAAAGTGTTTTTTCCACACTAATACAAATGCAAAAGTGGTTTCATGCACCAACACAAATGCGAAAAGTGGTTTTTCAACACTAACACAAGTGCGAAAGTGGTTTTTCAACACTAACACAAGTGCGAAAAGTGGTTTTTCAACACTATCACAAGTGCAAAAAGTGTTTTTTCCACACTAATACAAGTGCAAAAGTGGTTTCCTGCACCAACACAAATGCGAAAAGTGGTTTTTCCACACTAATACAAATGCAAAAGTGGTTTCCTGCACCAACACAAGTGCGAAAAGTGGTTTTTCAACACTAACACAAGTGCGAAAAGTGGTTTTTCAACACTAACACAAGTGCGAAAAGTGGTTTTTCAACACTAACACAAGTGTGAAAAGTGGTTTCCTGCACCAACACAAGTGCGAAAAGTGGTTTTTCAACACTAACACAAGTGTGAAAAGTGGTTTTTCAACACTATCACAAGTGCAAAAAGTGTTTTTCCACACTAATTCAAGTGCAAAAGTGGTTTCCTGCAACAACACAAGTGCGAAAAGTGGTTTTTCAACACTAACACAAGTGCGAAAAGTGGTTTTTTCAACACTATCACAAGTGCAAAAAGTGGTTTTTCCACACTAATACAAGTGCAAAAGTGGTTTCCTGCACCAACACAAGTGCGAAAAGTGGTTTTTCAACACTAACACAAGTGTGAAAAGTGGTTTTCCACACTAACACAAGTGCGAAAAGTGGTTTTTCAACACTATCACAAGTGCAAAAAGTGTTTATTCCACATTAATACAAGTGCAAAAGTGGTTTCCTGCCCCAACACAACTGCGAAAAGTGGTTTTTCAACACTAACACAAGTGCGAAAAGTGGTTTTTCAACACTAACACAAGTGCGAAAAGTGGTTTGTCCACACTAATACAAGTGCAAAAGTGGTTTCCTGCACCAACACAAGTGCGAAAAGTGGTTTTTCAACACTAACACAAATGCGAAAAGTGGTTTTTCAACACTATCACAAGTGCAAAAAGTGGTTTTTCCACACTAATACAAGTGCAAAAGTTGTTTCCTGCACCAACACAAGTGCGAAAAGTGGTTTTTCAACACTAACACAAGTGCGAAAAGTGGTTATTCAACACTATCACAAGTGCAAACAGTGTTTTTTCCACACTAATACAAGTGCAAAAGTGGTTTCCTGCACCAGCACAAGTGCGAAAAGTGGTTTTTCAACACTAATACAAGTGCGAAAAGTGGTTTTTCAACACTAACACAAGTGCGAAAAGTGGTTTTTCCACACTAATACAAGTGCAAAAGTGGTTTCCTGCACCAACACAAGTGCGAAAAGTGGTTTTTCAACAATAACACAAGTGCGAAAAGTGGTTTTTCCACAATAATACAAGTGCAAAAGTGGTTTCCTGCACCAACACAAGTGCGAAAAGTGGTTTTTCCACACTAATACAAGTGCAAAATTGGTTTCCTGCACCAACACAAGTGCGAAAGTGGTTTTTCAACACTAACACAAGTGCGAAAAGGGGTTTTTCAACACTAACACAAGTGCGAAAAGTGGTTTTCCACACTAATACAAGTGCAAAAGTGGTTTCCTGCACCAACACAAGTGCGAAAAGTGGTTTTTCAACACTAACACAAGTGCGAAAGGTGGTTTTTCCACACTAACACAAGTGCAAAAGTGGTTTCCTGAACCAACACAAGTGCGAAAAGTGGTTTTTCAACACTAACACAAGTGTGAAAAGTGGTTTTTCAAAACTATCACAAGTGCAAAAAGTGTTTTTTCCACACTAATACAAGTGCAAAAGTGTTTTTTCAACACTAACACAAGTGTGAAAAGTGGTTTTTCCACACTAATACAAGTGCAAAAGTGGTTTCCTGCACCAACACAAGTGCGAAAAGTGGTTTTTCAACACTAACACAAGTGCGAAAAGTGGTTTTTCAACACTATCACAAGTGCAAAAAGTGGTTTTTCCACACTAATACAAGTGCAAAGTGGTTTCCTGCACCAACACAAGTGTGAAAAGTGGTTTTTCAACACTAACAGAAGTTCGAAAAGTGGTTTTTCAACACTAACACAAGTGCGAAAAGTGGTTTTTCAACACTATCACAAGTGCAAAAGTGTTTTTTCCACACTAATACAAGTGCAAAAGTGGTTTCCTGCACCAACACAAGTGCGAGAAGGGGTTTTTCAACACTAACACAAGTGCGAAAAGTGGTTTTTCAACAATAACACAAGTGCGAAAAGTGGTTTTTCCACACTAATACAAGTGCAAAAGTGGTTTCCTGCACCAACACAAGTGCGAAAAGTGGTTTTTCAACACTAACACAAGTGCAAAAAGTGGTTTTTCAACACTAACACAAGTGCGAAAAGTGGTTTTTCAACACTATCACAAGTGCAAAAAGTGTTTTTCCACACTAATACAAGTGCAAAAGTGGTTTCCTGCACCAACACAAGTGCGAAAAGTAGTTTTTCAACACTAACACAAGTGCGAAAAGTGGTTTTTCAACACTATCACAAGTGCAAAAAGTGTTTTTTCCACACTAATACAAGTGCAAAAGTGGTTTCCTGCACCAACACAAGTGCGAAAAGTGGTTTTTCAACACTATCACAAGTGCAAAAAGTGTTTTTTCCACACTAATACAAGTGCAAAAGTGGTTTCCTGCACCAACACAAGTGCGAAAAGTGGTTTTTCAACACTAACACAAGTGCGAAAAGTGGTTTTTCAACACTAACACAAGTGCGAAAAGTGGTTTTTCCACACTAATACAAGTGCAAAAGTGGTTTCCTGCACCAACACAAGTGCGAAAAGTGGTTTTTCAACACTAACAGAAGTGCGAAAAGTGGTTTTTCAACACTAACACAAGTGCGAAAAGTGGTTTTTCAACACTATCACAAGTGCAAAAAGTGTTTTTTCCACACTAATACAAGTGCAAAAGTGGTTTCCTGCACCAACACAAGTGCAAAAAGGGGTTTTTCAACACTAACACAAGTGCGAAAAGTGGTTTTTCCACACTAATACAAGTGCAAAAGTGGTTTCCTGCACCAACACAAGTGCGAAAAGTGGTTTTTCAACACTAACAGAAGTGCGAAAAGTGGTTTTTCAACACTAACACAAGTGCGAAAAGTGGTTTTTCAACACTATCACAAGTGCGAAAAGTGTTTTTTCCACACTAATACAAGTGCAAAAGTGGTTTCCTGCACCAACACAAGTGCGAGAAGGGGTTTTTCAACACTAACACAAGTGCGAAAAGTGGTTTTTCAACAATAACACAAGTGCGAAAAGTGGTTTTTCCACACTAATACAAGTGCAAAAGTGGTTTCCTGCACCAACACAAGTGCGAAAAGTGGTTTTTCAACACTAACACAAGTGCAAAAAGTGGTTTTTCAACACTAACACAAGTGCGAAAAGTGGTTTTTCAACACTATCACAAGTGCAAAAAGTGTTTTTTCCACACTAATACAAGTGCAAAAGTGGTTTCCTGCACCAACACAAGTGCGAAAAGTGGTTTTTCAACACTATCACAAGTGCAAAAAGTGTTTTTTCCACACTAATACAAGTGCAAAAGTGGTTTCCTGCACCAACACAAGTGCGAAAAGTGGTTTTCCCACACTAATACAAGTGCAAAAGTGGTTTCCTGCACCAACACAAGTGCGAAAAGTGGTTTTTCAACACTAACACAAGTGCAAAAGGTGGTTTTTCCACACTAACACAAGTGCAAAAGTGGTTTCCTGAACCAACACAAGTGCGAAAAGTGGTTTTTCAACACTAACACAAGTGTGAAAAGTGGTTTTTCAAAACTATCACAAGTGCAAAAAGTGTTTTTTCCACACTAATACAAGTGCAAAAGTGTTTTTTCAACACTAACACAAGTGCGAAAAGTGGTTTTTCCACACTAATACAAGTGCAAAAGTGGTTTCCTGCACCAACACAAGTGCGAAAAGTGGTTTTTCAACACTAACACAAGTGCGAAAAGTGCTTTTTCAACACTATCACAAGTGCAAAAAGTGGTTTTTCCACACTAATACAAGTGCAAAGTGGTTTCCTGCACCAACACAAGCGCGAAAAGTGGTTTTTCAACACTAACAGAAGTTCGAAAAGTGGTTTTTCAACACTAACACAAGTGCGAAAAGTGGTTTTTCAACACTATCACAAGTGCAAAAGTGTTTTTTCCACACTAATACAAGTGCAAAAGTGGTTTCCTGCACCAACACAAGTGCGAGCAGGGGTTTTTCAACACTAACACAAGTGCGAAAAGTGGTTTTTCAACAATAACACAAGTGCGAAAAGTGGTTTTTCCACACTAATACAAGTGCAAAAGTGGTTTCCTGCACCAACACAAGTGCGAAAAGTGGTTTTTCAACACTAACACAAGTGCGAAAAGTGGTTTTTCAACACTATCACAAGTGCAAAAAGTAGTTTTGCCACACTAATACAAGTGCAAAAGTGGTTTCCTGCACCAACACAAGTGCGAAAAGTGGTTTTTCAACACTAACACAAGTGTGAAAAGTGGTTTTTCAACACTATCACAAGTGCAAAAAGTGTTTTTTCCACACTAATTCAAGTGCAAAAGTGGTTTCCTGCAACAACACAAGTGCGAAAAGTGGTTTTGCAACACTAACACAACTGCCGAAAAGTGGTTTTTCAACACTAACACAAGTGCGAAAAGTGGTTTTTCCTCACTAATACAAGTGCAAAAGTGGTTTCCTGAACCAACACAAGTGCAAAAAGTGGTTTTTCAACACTAACACAAGTGCGAAAAGTGGTTTTTCAACACTATCACAAATGCAAAAAGTGTTTTTTCCACACTAATACAAATGCAAAAGTGGTTTCATGCACCAACACAAATGCGAAAAGTGGTTTTTCAACACTAACACAAGTGCGAAAGTGGTTTTTCAACACTAACACAAGTGCGAAAAGTGGTTTTTCAACACTATCACAAGTGCAAAAAGTGTTTTTTCCACACTAATACAAGTGCAAAAGTGGTTTCCTGCACCAACACAAATGCGAAAAGTGGTTTTTCCACACTAATACAAATGCAAAAGTGGTTTCCTGCACCAACACAAGTGCGAAAAGTGGTTTTTCAACACTAACACAAGTGCGAAAAGTGGTTTTTCAACACTAACACAAGTGCGAAAAGTGGTTTTTCAACACTAACACAAGTGTTAAAAGTGGTTTCCTGCACCAACACAAGTGCGAAAAGTGGTTTTTCAACACTAACACAAGTGTGAAAAGTGGTTTTTCAACACTATCACAAGTGCAAAAAGTGTTTTTTCCACACTAATTCAAGTGCAAAAGTGGTTTCCTGCAACAACACAAGTGCGAAAAGTGGTTTTTCAACACTAACACAAGTGCGAAAAGTGGTTTTTCAACACTATCACAAGTGCAAAAAGTGGTTTTTCCACACTAATACAAGTGCAAAAGTGGTTTCCTGCACCAACACAAGTGCGAAAAGTGGTTTTTCAACACTAACACAAGTGTGAAAAGTGGTTTTCCACACTAACACAAGTGCGAAAAGTGGTTTTTCAACACTATCACAAGTGCAAAAAGTGTTTATTCCACATTAATACAAGTGCAAAAGTGGTTTCCTGCCCCAACACAACTGCGAAAAGTGGTTTTTCAACACTAACACAAGTGCGAAAAGTGGTTTTTCAACACTAACACAAGTGCGAAAAGTGGTTTGTCCACACTAATACAAGTGCAAAAGTGGTTTCCTGCACCAACACAAGTGCGAAAAGTGGTTTTTCAACACTAACACAAATGCGAAAAGTGGTTTTTCAACACTATCACAAGTGCAAAAAGTGGTTTTTCCACACTAATACAAGTGCAAAAGTTGTTTCCTGCACCAACACAAGTGCGAAAAGTGGTTTTTCAACACTAACACAAGTGCGAAAAGTGGTTTTTCAACACTATCACAAGTGCAAACAGTGTTTTTTCCACACCAATACAAGTGCAAAAGTGGTTTCCTGCACCAGCACAAGTGCGAAAAGTGGTTTTTCAACACTAATACAAGTGCGAAAAGTGGTTTTTCAACACTAACACAAGTGCGAAAAGTGGTTTTTCCACACTAATACAAGTGCAAAAGTGGTTTCCTGCACCAACACAAGTGCGAAAAGTGGTTTTTCAACAATAACACAAGTGCGAAAAGTGGTTTTTCCACACTAATACAAGTGCAAAAGTGGTTTCCTGCACCAACACAAGTGCGAAAAGTGGTTTTTCCACACTAATACAAGTGCAAAAGTGGTTTCCTGCACCAACACAAGTGCGAAAAGTGGTTTTTCAACACTAACACAAGTGCGAAAAGGGGTTTTTCAACACTAACACAAGTGCGAAAAGTGGTTTTCCACACTAATACAAGTGCAAAAGTGGTTTCCTGCACCAACACAAGTGCGAAAAGTGGTTTTTCAACACTAACACAAGTGCGAAAGGTGGTTTTTCCACACTAACACAAGTGCAAAAGTGGTTTCCTGAACCAACACAAGTGCGAAAAGTGGTTTTTCAACACTAACACAAGTGTGAAAAGTGGTTTTTCAAAACTATCACAAGTGCAAAAAGTGTTTTTTCCACACTAATACAAGTGCAAAAGTGTTTTTTCAACACTAACACAAGTGTGAAAAGTGGTTTTTCCACACTAATACAAGTGCAAAAGTGGTTTTTCAACACTATCACAAGTGCAAAAAGTGGTTTTTCCACACTAATACAAGTGCAAAGTAGTTTCCTGCACCAACACAATTGTGAAAAGTGGTTTTTCAACACTAACAGAAGTTCGAAAAGTGGTTTTTCAACACTAACACAAGTGCGAAAAGTGGTTTTTCAACACTATCACAAGTGCAAAAGTGTTTTTTCCACACTAATACAAGTGCAAAAGTGGTTTCCTGCACCAACACAAGTGCGAGAAGGGGTTTTTCAACACTAACACAAGTGCGAAAAGTGGTTTTTCAACAATAACACAAGTGCGAAAAGTGGTTTTTCCACACTAATACAAGTGCAAAAGTGGTTTCCTGCACCAACACAAGTGCGAAAAGTGGTTTTTCAACACTAACACAAGTGCAAAAAGTGGTTTTTCAACACTAACACAAGTGCGAAAAGTGGTTTTTCAACACTATCACAAGTGCAAAAAGTGTTTTTTCCACACTAATACAAGTGCAAAAGTGGTTTCCTGCACCAACACAAGTGCGAAAAGTAGTTTTTCAACACTAACACAAGTGCGAAAAGTGGTTTTTCAACACTATCACAAGTGCAAAAAGTGTTTTTTCCACACTAATACAAGTGCAAAAGTGGTTTCCTGCACCAACACAAGTGCGAAAAGTGGTTTTTCAACACTATCACAAGTGCAAAAATTGTTTTTTCCACACTAATACAAGTGCAAAAGTGGTTTCCTGCACCAACACAAGTGCGAAAAGTGGTTTTTCAACACTAACAGAAGTGCGAAAAGTGGTTTTTCAACACTAACACAAGTGCGAAAAGTGGTTTTTCAACACTATCACAAGTGCAAAAAGTGTTTTTTCCACACTAATACAAGTGCAAAAGTGGTTTCCTGCACCAACACAAGTGCAAAAAGGGGTTTTTCAACACTAACACAAGTGCGAAAAGTGGTTTTTCCACACTAATACAAGTGCAAAAGTGGTTTCCTGCACCAACACAAGTGCGAAAAGTGGTTTTTCAACACTAACAGAAGTGCGAAAAGTGGTTTTTCAACACTAACACAAGTGCGAAAAGTGGTTTTTCAACACTATCACAAGTGCAAAAAGTGTTTTTTCCACACTAATACAAGTGCAAAAGTGGTTTCCTGCACCAACACAAGTGCGAGAAGGGGTTTTTCAACACTAACACAAGTGCGAAAAGTGGTTTTTCAACAATAACACAAGTGCGAAAAGTGGTTTTTCCACACTAATACAAGTGCAAAAGTGGTTTCCTGCACCAACACAAGTGCGAAAAGTGGTTTTTCAACACTAACACAAGTGCGAAAAGTGGTTTTTCCACACTAATACAAGTGCAAAAGTGGTTTCCTGCACCAACACAAGTGCGAAAAGTGGTTTTTCAACACTAACAGAAGTGCGAAAAGTGGTTTTTCAACACTAACACAAGTGCGAAAAGTGGTTTTTCAACACTATCACAAGTGCAAAAAGTGTTTTTTCCACACTAATACAAGTGCAAAAGTGGTTTCCTGCACCAACACAAGTGTGAAAAGTGGTTTTTCAACACTATCACAAGTGCAAAAAGTAGTTTTGCCACACTAATACAAGTGCAAAAGTGGTTTCCTGCACCAACACAAGTGTGAAAAGTGGTTTTTCAACACTAACACAAGTGCGAAAAGTGGTTTTTCAACACTATCACAAGTGCAAAAAGTGTTTTTTCCACACTAATACAAGTGCAAAAGTGGTTTCCTGCACCAACACAAGTGCGAAAAGTGGTTTTTCAACACTAACACAACTTCCGAAAAGTGGTTTTTCAACACTAACACAAGTGCGAAAAGTGGTTTTTCCACACTAATACAAGTGCAAAAGTGGTTTCCTGCACCAACACAAGTGCAAAAAGTGGTTTTTCAACACTAACACAAGTGCGAAAAGTGGTTTTTCAACACTATCACAAGTGCAAAAATTGTTTTTTCCACACTAATACAAGTGCAAAAGTGGTTTCCTGCACCAACACAAGTGCGAAAAGTGGTTTTTCAACACTAACACAAGTGCGAAAAGTGGTTTTTCAACACTATCACAAGTGCAAAAAGTGTTTTTTCCACACTAATACAAGTGCAAAAGTGGTTTCCTGCACCAACACAAGTGTGAAAAGTGGTTTTTCAACACTAACACAAGTGCGAAAAGTGGTTTTTCAACACTAACACAAGTGCAAAAAGTGTTTTTTCGACACTAATTACAAGTGCAAAAGTGGTTTCCTGCACCAACACAAGTGCGAAAAGTGGTTTTTCAACACTAACACAAGTGTGAAAAGTCGTTTTTCAACACTATCACAAGTGCAAAAAGTGTTTTTTTCACACTAATACAAGTGCAAAAGTGGTTTCCTGCACCAACACAAGTGCGAAAAGTGGTTTTTCAACACTAACACAAGTGCGAAAAGTGGTTTTTCAACACTAACACAAGTGCGAAAAGTGGTTTTTCAACGCTAACACAAGTGCAAAAAGTGGTTTTTCCACACTAATACAAGTGCAAAAGTGGTTTCCTGCACCAACACAAGTGCGAAAGTGGTTTTTCAACACCAACACAAGTGCGAAAAGTGGTTTTTCCACACTAACACAAGTGCGAAAAGTGGTTTTTCAACACTATCACAAGTGCAAAAAGTGTTTATTCCACATTAATACAAGTGCAAAAGTGGTTTCCTGCACCAACACAACTGCGAAAAGTGGTTTTTCAACACTAACACAAGTGCGAAAAGTGGTTTTTCAACACTAACACAAGTGCGAAAAGTGGTTTGTCCACACTAATACAAGTGCAAAAGTGGTTTCCTGCACCAACACAAGTGCGAAAAGTGGTTTTTCAACACTAACACAAATGCGAAAAGTGGTTTTTCAACACTATCACAAGTACAAAAAGTGGTTTTTCCACACTAATACAAGTGCAAAAGTGGTTTCCTGCACCAACACAAGTGTGAGAAGTGGTTTTTCAACACTAACACAAGTGCGAAAAGTGGTTTTTCAACACTATCACAAGTGCAAAAAGTGTTTTTTCCACACTAATACAAGTGCAAAAGTGGTTTCCTGCACCAGCACAAGTGCGAAAAGTGGTTTTTCAACACTAATACAAGTGCGAAAAGTGGTTTTTCAACACTAACACAAGTGCGAAAAGTGGTTTTTCCACACTAATACAAGTGCAAAAGTGGTTTCCTGCACCAACACAAGTGCGAAAAGTGGTTTTTCAACACTAACACAAGTGCGAAAAGTGGTTTTTCCACACTAATACAAGTGCAAAAGTGGTTTTCTGCACCAACACAAGTGCGAAAAGTGGTTTTTCAACACTAACACAAGTGCGAAAAGTGGTTTTTCAACACTAACACAAGTGCGAAAAGTGGTTTTTCAACACTATCACAAGTGCAAAAAGTGTTTTTTCCACACTAATACAAGCGCAAAAGTGGTTTCCTGCACCAACACAAGTGCGAAAAGTGGTTTTTCCACACTAATACAAGTGCAAAAGTGGTTTCCTGCACCAACACAAGTGCGAAAAGTGGTTTTTCAACACTAACACAAGTGCGAAAAGTGGTTTTTCAACACTAACACAAGTGCGAAAAGTGGTTTTTCCACACTAATACAAGTGCAAAAGTGGTTTCCTGCACCAACACAAGTGCGAAAAGTGGTTTTTCAACACTAACACAAGTGCGAAAGGTGGTTTTTCCACACTAACACAAGTGCAAAAGTGGTTTCCTGAACCAACACAAGTGCGAAAAGTGGTTTTTCAACACTAACACAAGTGTAAAAAGTGGTTTTTCAAAACTATCACAAGTGCAAAAAGTGTTTTTTCCACACTAATACAAGTGCAAAAGTGTTTTTTCAACACTAACACAAGTGCGAAAAGTGGTTTTTCCACACTAATACAAGTGCAAAAGTGGTTTCCTGCACCAACACAAGTGCGAAAAGTGGTTTTTCAACACTAACACAAGTGCGAAAAGTGGTTTTTCAACACTATCACAAGTGCAAAAAGTGGTTTTTCCACACTAATACAAGTGCAAAGTGGTTTCCTGCACCAACACAAGTGCGAAAAGTGGTTTTTCAACACTAACAGAAGTTCGAAAAGTGGTTTTTCAACACTAACACAAGTGCGAAAAGTGGTTTTTCAACACTATCACAAGTGCAAAAGTGTTTTTTCCACACTAATACAAGTGCAAAAGTGGTTTCCTGCACCAACACAAGTGCGAGGAGGGGTTTTTCAACACTAACACAAGTGCGAAAAGTGGTTTTTCAACAATAACACAAGTGCGAAAAGTGGTTTTTCCACACTAATACAAGTGCAAAAGTGGTTTCCTGCACCAACACAAGTGCGAAAAGTGGTTTTTCAACACTAACACAAGTGCGAAAAGTGGTTTTTCAACACTATCACAAGTGCAAAAAGTAGTTTTGCCACACTAATACAAGTGCAAAAGTGGTTTCCTGCACCAACACAAGTGCGAAAAGTGGTTTTTCAACACGAACACAAGTGTGAAAAGTGGTTTTTCAACACTATCACAAGTGCAAAAAGTGTTTTTTCCACACTAATTCAAGTGCAAAAGTGGTTTCCTGCAACAACACAAGTGCGAAAAGTGGTTTTTCAACACTAACACAACTGCCGAAAAGTGGTTTTTCAACACTAACACAAGTGCGAAAAGTGGTTTTTCCTCACTAATACAAGTGCAAAAGTGGTTTCCTGAACCAACACAAGTGCAAAAAGTGGTTTTTCAACACTAACACAAGTGCGAAAAGTGGTTTTTCAACACTATCACAAATGCAAAAAGTGTTTTTTCCACACTAATACAAATGCAAAAGTGGTTTCATGCACCAACACAAGTGCGAAAAGTGGTTTTTCAACACTAACACAAGTGCGAAAGTGGTTTTTCAACACTAACACAAGTTCGAAAAGTGGTTTTTCAACACTATCACAAGTGCAAAAAGTGTTTTTTCCACACTAATACAAGTGCAAAAGTGGTTTCCTGCACCAACACAAATGCGAAAAGTGGTTTTCCACACTAATACAAATGCAAAAGTGGTTTCCTGCACCAACACAAGTGCGAAAAGTGGTTTTTCAACACTAACACAAGTGCGAAAAGTGGTTTTTCAACACTAACACAAGTGCGAAAAGTGGTTCTTCAACACTAACACAAGTGTGAAAAGTGGTTTCCTGCACCAACACAAGTGCGAAAAGTGGTTTTTCAACACTAACACAAGTGCGAAAAGTGGTTTTTCAACACTAACACAAGTGCGAAAAGTGGTTCTTCAACACTAACACAAGTGTGAAAAGTGGTTTCCTGCACCAACACAAGTGCGAAAAGTGGTTTTTCAACACTAACACAAGTGCGAAAAGTGGTTTTTCAACACTATCACAAGTGCAAAAAGTGGTTTTTTCCACACTAATACAAGTGCAAAAGTGGTTTCCTGCACCAACACAAGTGCGAAAAGTGGTTTTTCAACACTAACACAAGTGTGAAAAGTAGTTTTTCCACACTAACACAAGTGTGAAAAGTGGTTTTTCAACACTATCACAAGTGCAAAAAGTGTTTATTCCACATTAATACAAGTGCAAAAGTGGTTTCCTGCCCCAACACAACTGCGAAAAGTGGTTTTTCAACACTAACACAAGTGCGAAAAGTGGTTTTTCAACACTAACACAAGTGCGAAAAGTGGTTTGTCCACACTAATACAAGTGCAAAAGTGGTTTCCTGCACCAACACAAGTGCAAAAAGTGGTTTTTCAACACTAACACAAATGCGAAAAGTGGTTTTTCAACACTATCACAAGTGCAAAAAGTGGTTTTTCCACACTAATACAAGTGCAAAAGTGGTTTCCTTCACCAACACAAGTGCGAAAAGTGGTTTTTCAACACTAACACAAGTGCGAAAAGTGGTTTTTCAACACTATCACAAGTGCAAAAAGTGTTTTTTCCACACTAATACAAGTGCAAAAGTGGTTTCCTGCACCAGCACAAGTGCGAAAAGTGGTTTTTCAACACTAACACAAGTGCGAAAAGTGGTTTTTCAACACTAACACAAGTGCGAAAAGTGGTTTTTCCACACTAATACAAGTGCAAAAGTGGTTTCCTGCACCAACACAAGTGCGAAAAGTGGTTTTTCAACACTAACACAAGTGCAAAAAGTGGTTTTTCCACACTAATACAAGTGCAAAAGTGGTTTTCTGCACCAACACAAGTGCGAAAAGTGGTTTTTCAACACTAACACAAGTGCGAAAAGTGGTTTTTCAACACTAACACAAGTGCGAAAAGTGGTTTTTCAACACTATCACAAGTGCAAAAAGTGTTTTTTCCACACTAATACAATTGCAAAAGTGGTTTCCTGCACCAACACAAGTGCGAAAAGTGGTTTTTCCACACTAATACAAGTGCAAAAGTGGTTTCCTGCACCAACACAAGTGCGAAAAGTGGTTTTTCAACACTAACACAAGTGCGAAAAGTGGTTTTTCAACACTAACACAAGTGCGAAAAGTGGTTTTTCCACACTAATACAAGTGCAAAAGTGGTTTCCTGCACCAACACAAGTGCGAAAAGTGGTTTTTCAACACTAACACAAGTGCGAAAGGTGGTTTTTCCACACTAACACAAGTGCAAAAGTGGTTTCCTGAACCAACACAAGTGCGAAAAGTGGTTTTTCAACACTAACACAAGTGCGAAAAGTGGTTTTTCCACACTAATACAAGTGCAAAAGTGGTTTTCTGCACCAACACAAGTGCGAAAAGTGGTTTTTCAACACTAACACAAGTGCGAAAAGTGGTTTTTCAACACTAACACAAGTGCGAAAAGTGGTTTTTCAACACTATCACAAGTGCAAAAAGTGTTTTTTCCACACTAATACAAGTGCAAAAGTGGTTTCCTGCACCAACACAAGTGCGAAAAGTGGTTTTTCCACACTAATACAAGTGCAAAAGTGGTTTCCTGCACCAACACAAGTGCGAAAAGTGGTTTTTCAACACTAACACAAGTGCGAAAAGTGGTTTATCAACACTAACACAAGTGCGAAAAGTGGTTTTTCCACACTAATACAAGTGCAAAAGTGGTTTCCTGCACCAACACAAGTGCGAAAAGTGGTTTTTCAACACTAACACAAGTGCAAAAAGTGGTTTTTCCACACTAACACAAGTGCAAAAGTTGTTTCCTGAACCAACACAAGTGCGAAAAGTGGTTTTTCAACACTAACACAAGTGTGAAAAGTGGTTTTTCAAAACTATCACAAGTGCAAAAAGTGTTTTTTCCACACTAATTCAAGTGCAAAAGTGGTTTCCTGCAACAACACAAGTGCGAAAAGTGGTTTTTCAACACTAACACAAGTGCGAAAAGTGGTTTTTCCACACTAATACAAGTGCAAAAGTGGTTTCCTGAACCAACACAAGTGCAAAAAGTGGTTTTTCAACACTAACACAAGTGCGAAAAGTGGATTTTCAACACTATCACAAGTGCAAAAAGTGTTTTTTCCACACTAATACAAGTGCAAAAGTGGTTTCCTGCACCAACACAAGTGCGAAAAGTGGTTTTTCAACACTAACACAAGTGCGAAAAGTGGTTTTTCAACACTAACACAAGTGCGAAAAGTGGTTTTTCAACACTATCACAAGTGCAAAAAGTGTTTTTTCCACACTAATACAAGTGCAAAAGTGGTTTCCTGCACCAACACAAGTGCGAAAAGTGGTTTTTCCACACTAATACAAATGCAAAAGTGGTTTCCTGCACCAACACAAGTGCGAAAAGTGGTTTTTCAACACTAACACAAGTGCGAAAAGTGGTTTTTCAACACTATCACAAGTGCAAAAAGTGTTTTTTCCACACTAATTCAAGTGCAAAAGTGGTTTCCTGCAACAACACAAGTGCGAAAAGTGGTTTTTCAACACTAACACAAGTGCGAAAAGTGGTTTTTCAACACTATCACAAGTGCAAAAAGTGTTTTTTCCACACTAATACAAGTGCAAAAGTGGTTTCCTGCACAAGCACAAGTGCGAAAAGTGGTTTTTCAACACTAATACAAGTGCGAAAAGTGGTTTTTCAACACTAACACAAGTGCGAAAAGTGGTTTTTCCACACTAATACAAGTGCAAAAGTGGTTTCCTGCACCAACACAAGTGCGAAAAGTGGTTTTTCAACACTAACACAAGTGCGAAAAGTGGTTTTTCAACAATAACACAAGTGCGAAAAGTGGTTTTACCACACTAATACAAGTGCAAAAGTGGTTTCCTGCACCAACACAAGTGCGAAAAGTGGTTTTTCAACACTAACACAAGTGCGAAAAGTGGTTTTTCAACACTATCACAAGTGCAAAAAGTAGTTTTGCCACACTAATACAAGTGCAAAAGTGGTTTCCTGCACCAACACAAGTGCGAAAAGTGGTTTTTCAACACTAACACAAGTGTGAAAATTGGTTTTTCAACACTATCACAAGTGCAAAAAGTGTTTTTTCCACACTAATTCAAGTGCAAAAGTGGTTTCCTGCAACAACACAAGTGCGAAAAGTGGTTTTTCAACACCAACACAACTGCCGAAAAGTGGTTTTTCAACACTAACACAAGTGCAAAAAGTGGTTTTTCCTCACTAATACATGTGCAAAAGTGGTTTCCTGAACCAACACAAGTGCAAAAAGTGGTTTTTCAACACTAACACAAGTGCGAAAAGTGGTTTTTCAACACTATCACAAATGCAAAAAGTGTTTTTTCCACACTAATACAAATGCAAAAGTGGTTTCATGCACCAACACAAATGCGAAAAGTGGTTTTTCAACACTAACACAAGTGCGAAAGTGGTTTTTCAACACTAACACAAGTGCGAAAAGTGGTTTTTCAACACTATCACAAGTGCAAAAAGTGTTTTTTCCACACTAATACAAGTGCAAAAGTGGTTTCCTGCACCAACACAAATGCGAAAAGTGGTTTTTCCACACTAATACAAATGCAAAAGTGGTTTCCTGCACCAACACAAGTGCGAAAAGTGGTTTTTCAACACTAACACAAGTGCGAAAAGTGGTTTTTCAACACTAACACAAGTGCGAAAAGTGGTTTTTCAACACTAACACAAGTGTGAAAAGTGGTTTCCTGCACCAACACAAGTGCGAAAAGTGGTTTTTCAACACTAACACAAGTGTGAAAAGTGGTTTTTCAACACTATCACAAGTGCAAAAAGTGTTTTTTCCACACTAATTCAAGTGCAAAAGTGGTTTCCTGCAACAACACAAGTGCGAAAAGTGGTTTTTCAACACTAACACAAGTGCGAAAAGTGGTTTTTCAACACTATCACAAGTGCAAAAAGTGGTTTTTCCACACTAATACAAGTGCAAAAGTGGTTTCCTGCACCAACACAAGTGCGAAAAGTGGTTTTTCAACACTAACACAAGTGTGAAAAGTGGTTTTCCACACTAACACAAGTGCGAAAAGTGGTTTTTCAACACTATCACAAGTGCAAAAAGTGTTTATTCCACATTAATACAAGTGCAAAAGTGGTTTCCTGCCCCAACACAACTGCGAAAAGTGGTTTTTCAACACTAACACAAGTGCGAAAAGTGGTTTTTCAACACTAACACAAGTGCGAAAAGTGGTTTGTCCACACAAATACAAGTGCAAAAGTGGTTTCCTGCACCAACACAAGTGCGAAAAGTGGTTTTTCAACACTAACACAAATGCGAAAAGTGGTTTTTCAACACTATCACAAGTGCAAAAAGTGGTTTTTCCACACTAATACAAGTGCAAAAGTGGTTTCCTGCACCAGCACAAGTGCGAAAAGTGGTTTTTCAACACTAATACAAGTGCGAAAAGTGGTTTTTCAACACTAACACAAGTGCGAAAAGTGGTTTTTCCACACTAATACAAGTGCAAAAGTGGTTTCCTGCACCAACACAAGTGCGAAAAGTGGTTTTTCAACAATAACACAAGTGCGAAAAGTGGTTTTTCCACACTAATACAAGTGCAAAAGTGGTTTCCTGCACCAACACAAGTGCGAAAAGTGGTTTTTCCACACTAATACAAGTGCAAAAGTGGTTTCCTGCACCAACACAAGTGCGAAAAGTGGTTTTTCAACACTAACACAAGTGCGAAAAGTGGTTTTTCAACACTAACACAAGTGCGAAAAGTGGTTTTCCACACTAATACAAGTGCAAAAGTGGTTTCCTGCACCAACACAAGTGCGAAAAGTGGTTTTTCAACACTAACACAAGTGCGAAAGGTGGTTTTTCCACACTAACACAAGTGCAAAAGTGGTTTCCTGAACCAACACAAGTGCGAAAAGTGGTTTTTCAACACTAACACAAGTGTGAAAAGTGGTTTTTCAAAACTATCACAAGTGCAAAAAGTGTTTTTTCCACACTAATACAAGTGCAAAAGTGTTTTTTCAACACTAACACAAGTGTGAAAAGTGGTTTTTCCACACTAATACAAGTGCAAAAGTGGTTTCCTGCACCAACACAAGTGCGAAAAGTGGTTTTTCAACACTAACACAAGTGCGAAAAGTGGTTTTTCAACACTATCACAAGTGCAAAAAGTGGTTTTTCCACACTAATACAAGTGCAAAGTGGTTTCCTGCACCAACACAAGTGCGAAAAGTGGTTTTTCAACACTAACAGAAGTTCGAAAAGTGGTTTTTCAACACTAACACAAGTGCGAAAAGTGGTTTTTCAACACTATCACAAGTGCGAAAAGTGTTTTTTCCACACTAATACAAGTGCAAAAGTGGTTTCCTGCACCAACACAAGTGCGAGAAGGGGTTTTTCAACACTAACACAAGTGCGAAAAGTGGTTTTTCAACAATAACACAAGTGCGAAAAGTGGTTTTTCCACACTAATACAAGTGCAAAAGTGGTTTCCTGCACCAACACAAGTGCGAAAAGTGGTTTTTCAACACTAACACAAGTGCAAAAAGTGGTTTTTCAACACTAACACAAGTGCGAAAAGTGGTTTTTCAACACTATCACAAGTGCAAAAAGTGTTTTTTCCACACTAATACAAGTGCAAAAGTGGTTTCCTGCACCAACACAAGTGCGAAAAGTGGTTTTTCAACACTAACACAAGTGCGAAAAGTGGTTTTTCAACACTATCACAAGTGCAAAAAGTGTTTTTTCCACACTAATACAAGTGCAAAAGTGGTTTCCTGCACCAACACAAGTGCGAAAAGTGGTTTTTCAACACTATCACAACTGCAAAAAGTGTTTTTTCCACACTAATACAAGTGCAAAAGTGGTTTCCTGCACAAGCACAAGTGCGAAAAGTGGTTTTTCAACACTAATACAAGTGCGAAAAGTGGTTTTTCAACACTAACACAAGTGCGAAAAGTGGTTTTTCCACACTAATACAAGTGCAAAAGTGGTTTCCTGCACCAACACAAGTGCGAAAAGTGGTTTTTCAACACTAACACAAGTGCGAAAAGTGGTTTTTCAACAATAACACAAGTGCGAAAAGTGGTTTTTCCACACTAATACAAGTGCAAAAGTGGTTTCCTGCACCAACACAAGTGCGAAAAGTGGTTTTTCAACACTAACACAAGTGCGAAAAGTGGTTTTTCAACACTATCACAAGTGCAAAAAGTGTTTTTTCCACACTAATTCAAGTGCAAAAGTGGTTTCCTGCAACAACACAAGTGCGAAAAGTGGTTTTTCAACACTAACACAACTGCCGAAAAGTGGTTTTTCAACACTAACACAAGTGCGAAAAGTGGTTTTTCCTCACTAATACAAGTGCAAAAGTGGTTTCCTGAACCAACACAAGTGCAAAAAGTGGTTTTTCAACACTAACACAAGTGCGAAAAGTGGTTTTTCAACACTATCACAAATGCAAAAAGTGTTTTTTCCACACTAATACAAATGCAAAAGTGGTTTCATGCACCAACACAAATGCGAAAAGTGGTTTTTCAACACTAACACAAGTGCGAAAGTGGTTTTTCAACACTAACACAAGTGCGAAAAGTGGTTTTTCAACACTATCACAAGTGCAAAAAGTGTTTTTTCCACACTAATACAAGTGCAAAAGTGGTTTCCTGCACCAACACAAATGCGAAAAGTGGTTTTTCCACACTAATACAAATGCAAAAGTGGTTTCCTGCACCAACACAAGTGCGAAAAGTGGTTTTTCAACACTAACACAAGTGCGAAAAGTGGTTTTTCAACACTAACACAAGTGTGAAAAGTGGTTTTTCAACACTAACACAAGTGTGAAAAGTGGTTTCCTGCACCAACACAAGTGCGAAAAGTGGTTTTTCAACACTAACACAAGTGTGAAAAGTGGTTTTCCACACTAACACAAGTGCGAAAAGTGGTTTTTCAACACTATCACAAGTGCAAAAAGTGTTTATTCCACATTAATACAAGCGCAAAAGTGGTTTCCTGCCCCAACACAACTGCGAAAAGTGGTTTTTCAACACTAACACAAGTGCGAAAAGTGGTTTTTCAACACTAACACAAGTGCGAAAAGTGGTTTGTCCACACTAATACAAGTGCAAAAGTGGTTTCCTGCACCAACACAAGTGCGAAAAGTGGTTTTTCAACACTAACACAAATGCGAAAAGTGGTTTTTCAACACTATCACAAGTGCAAAAAGTGGTTTTTCCACACTAATACAAGTGCAAAAGTGGTTTCCTGCACCAACACAAGTGCGAAAAGTGGTTTTTCAACACTATCACAAGTGCAAAAAGTGTTTTTTCCACACTAATACAAGTGCAAAAGTGGTTTCCTGCACCAACACAAGTGCGAAAAGTGGTTTTTCAACACTAACACAAGTGCGAAAAGTGGTTTTTCAACAGTAACACAAGTGCGAAAAGTGTTTATTCCACATTAATACAAGCGCAAAAGTGGTTTCCTGCCCCAACACAACTGCGAAAAGTGGTTTTTCAACACTAACACAAGTGCGAAAAGTGGTTTTTCAACACTAACACAAGTGCGAAAAGTGGTTTGTCCACACTAATACAAGTGCAAAAGTGGTTTCCTGCACCAACACAAGTGCGAAAAGTGGTTTTTCAACACTAACACAAGTGCGAAAAGTGGTTTTTCAACACTATCACAAGTGCAAAAAGTGTTTATTCCACATTAATACAAGCGCAAAAGTGGTTTCCTGCCCCAACACAACTGCGAAAAGTGGTTTTTCAACACTAACACAAGTGCGAAAAGTGGTTTTTCAACACTAACACAAGTGCGAAAAGTGGTTTGTCCACACTAATACAAGTGCAAAAGTGGTTTCCTGCACCAACACAAGTGCGAAAAGTGGTTTTTCAACACTAACACAAGTGCGAAAAGTGGTTTTTCAACACTATCACAAGTGCAAAAAGTGTTTTTTCCACACTAATACAAGTGCAAAAGTGGTTTCCTGCACCAACACAAGTGCGAAAAGTGGTTTTTCAACACTATCACAAGTGCAAAAAGTGTTTTTTCCACACTAATACAAGTGCAAAAGTGGTTTCCTGCACCAACACAAGTGCGAAAAGTGGTTTTTCAACACTAACACAAGTGCGAAAAGTGGTTTTTCAACACTAACACAAGTGCGAAAAGTGGTTTTTCCACACTAATACAAGTGCAAAAGTGGTTTCCTGCACCAACACAAGTGCGAAAAGTGGTTTTTCAACACTAACAGAAGTGCGAAAAGTGGTTTTTCAACACTAACACAAGTGCGAAAAGTGGTTTTTCAACACTATCACAAGTGCAAAAAGTGTTTTTTCCACACTAATACAAGTGCAAAAGTGGTTTCCTGCACCAACACAAGTGCAAAAAGGGGTTTTTCAACACTAACACAAGTGCGAAAAGTGGTTTTTCCACACTAATACAAGTGCAAAAGTGGTTTCCTGCACCAACACAAGTGCGAAAAGTGGTTTTTCAACACTAACAGAAGTGCGAAAAGTGGTTTTTCAACACTAACACAAGTGCGAAAAGTGGTTTTTCAACACTATCACAAGTGCAAAAAGTGTTTTTTCCACACTAATACAAGTGCAAAAGTGGTTTCCTGCACCAACACAAGTGCGAGAAGGGGTTTTTCAACACTAACACAAGTGCGAAAAGTGGTTTTTCAACAATAACACAAGTGCGAAAAGTGGTTTTTCCACACTAATACAAGTGCAAAAGTGGTTTCCTGCACCAACACAAGTGCGAAAAGTGGTTTTTCAACACTAACACAAGTGCGAAAAGTGGTTTTTCAACACTAACACAAGTGCGAAAAGTGGTTTTTCCACACTAATACAAGTGCAAAAGTGGTTTCCTGCACCAACACAAGTGCGAAAAGTGGTTTTTCAACACTAACAGAAGTGCGAAAAGTGGTTTTTCAACACTAACACAAGTGCGAAAAGTGGTTTTTCAACACTATCACAAGTGCAAAAAGTGTTTTTTCCACACTAATACAAGTGCAAAAGTGGTTTCCTGCACCAACACAAGTGTGAAAAGTGGTTTTTCAACACTATCACAAGTGCAAAAAGTAGTTTTGCCACACTAATACAAGTGCAAAAGTGGTTTCCTGCACCAACACAAGTGTGAAAAGTGGTTTTTCAACACTAACACAAGTGCGAAAAGTGGTTTTTCAACACTATCACAAGTGCAAAAAGTGTTTTTTCCACACTAATACAAGTGCAAAAGTGGTTTCCTGCACCAACACAAGTGCGAAAAGTGGTTTTTCAACACTAACACAACTTCCGAAAAGTGGTTTTTCAACACTAACACAAGTGCGAAAAGTGGTTTTTCCACACTAATACAAGTGCAAAAGTGGTTTCCTGCACCAACACAAGTGCAAAAAGTGGTTTTTCAACACTAACACAAGTGCGAAAAGTGGTTTTTCAACACTATCACAAGTGCAAAAATTGTTTTTTCCACACTAATACAAGTGCAAAAGTGGTTTCCTGCACCAACACAAGTGCGAAAAGTGGTTTTTCAACACTAACACAAGTGCGAAAAGTGGTTTTTCAACACTATCACAAGTGCAAAAAGTGTTTTTTCCACACTAATACAAGTGCAAAAGTGGTTTCCTGCACCAACACAAGTGTGAAAAGTGGTTTTTCAACACTAACACAAGTGCGAAAAGTGGTTTTTCAACACTAACACAAGTGCAAAAAGTGTTTTTTCGACACTAATTACAAGTGCAAAAGTGGTTTCCTGCACCAACACAAGTGCGAAAAGTGGTTTTTCAACACTAACACAAGTGTGAAAAGTCGTTTTTCAACACTATCACAAGTGCAAAAAGTGTTTTTTCCACACTAATACAAGTGCAAAAGTGGTTTCCTGCACCAACACAAGTGCGAAAAGTGGTTTTTCAACACTAACACAAGTGCGAAAAGTGGTTTTTCAACACTAACACAAGTGCGAAAAGTGGCTTTTCAACGCTAACACAAGTGCAAAAAGTGGTTTTTCCACACTAATACAAGTGCAAAAGTGGTTTCCTGCACCAACACAAGTGCGAAAGTGGTTTTTCAACACCAACACAAGTGCGAAAAGTGGTTTTTCCACACTAACACAAGTGCGAAAAGTGGTTTTTCAACACTATCACAAGTGCAAAAAGTGTTTATTCCACATTAATACAAGTGCAAAAGTGGTTTCCTGCACCAACACAACTGCGAAAAGTGGTTTTTCAACACTAACACAAGTGCGAAAAGTGGTTTTTCAACACTAACACAAGTGCGAAAAGTGGTTTGTCCACACTAATACAAGTGCAAAAGTGGTTTCCTGCACCAACACAAGTGCGAAAAGTGGTTTTTCAACACTAACACAAATGCGAAAAGTGGTTTTTCAACACTATCACAAGTGCAAAAAGTGGTTTTTCCACACTAATACAAGTGCAAAAGTGGTTTCCTGCACCAACACAAGTGCGAGAAGTGGTTTTTCAACACTAACACAAGTGCGAAAAGTGGTTTTTCAACACTATCACAAGTGCAAAAAGTGTTTTTTTCCACACTAATACAAGTGCAAAAGTGGTTTCCTGCACCAGCACAAGTGCGAAAAGTGGTTTTTCAACACTAATACAAGTGCGAAAAGTGGTTTTTCAACACTAACACAAGTGCGAAAAGTGGTTTTTCCACACTAATACAAGTGCAAAAGTGGTTTCCTGCACCAACACAAGTGCGAAAAGTGGTTTTTCAACACTAACACAAGTGCGAAAAGTGGTTTTTCCACACTAATACAAGTGCAAAAGTGGTTTTCTGCACCAACACAAGTGCGAAAAGTGGTTTTTCAACACTAACACAAGTGCGAAAAGTGGTTTTTCAACACTAACACAAGTGCGAAAAGTGGTTTTTCAACACTATCACAAGTGCAAAAAGTGTTTTTTCCACACTAATACAAGCGCAAAAGTGGTTTCCTGCACCAACACAAGTGCGAAAAGTGGTTTTTCCACACTAATACAAGTGCAAAAGTGGTTTCCTGCACCAACACAAGTGCGAAAAGTGGTTTTTCAACACTAACACAAGTGCGAAAAGTGGTTTTTCAACACTAACACAAGTGCGAAAAGTGGTTTTTCCACACTAATACAAGTGCAAAAGTGGTTTCCTGCACCAACACAAGTGCGAAAAGTGGTTTTTCAACACTAACACAAGTGCGAAAGGTGGTTTTTCCACACTAACACAAGTGCAAAAGTGGTTTCCTGAACCAACACAAGTGCGAAAAGTGGTTTTTCAACACTAACACAAGTGTAAAAAGTGGTTTTTCAAAACTATCACAAGTGCAAAAAGTGTTTTTTCCACACTAATACAAGTGCAAAAGTGTTTTTTCAACACTAACACAAGTGCGAAAAGTGGTTTTTCCACACTAATACAAGTGCAAAAGTGGTTTCCTGCACCAACACAAGTGCGAAAAGTGGTTTTTCAACACTAACACAAGTGCGAAAAGTGGTTTTTCAACACTATCACAAGTGCAAAAAGTGGTTTTTCCACACTAATACAAGTGCAAAGTGGTTTCCTGCACCAACACAAGTGCGAAAAGTGGTTTTTCAACACTAACAGAAGTTCGAAAAGTGGTTTTTCAACACTAACACAAGTGCGAAAAGTGGTTTTTCAACACTATCACAAGTGCAAAAGTGTTTTTTCCACACTAATACAAGTGCAAAAGTGGTTTCCTGCACCAACACAAGTGCGAGAGGGGTTTTTCAACACTAACACAAGTGCGAAAAGTGGTTTTTCAACAATAACACAAGTGCGAAAAGTGGTTTTTCCACACTAATACAAGTGCAAAAGTGGTTTCCTGCACCAACACAAGTGCGAAAAGTGGTTTTTCAACACTAACACAAGTGCAAAAAGTGGTTTTTCAACACTAACACAAGTGCGAAAAGTGGTTTTTCAACACTATCACAAGTGCAAAAAGTGTTTTTTCAACACTATCACAAGTGCAAAAAGTGTTTTTTCCACACTAATACAAGTGCAAAAGTGGTTTCCTGCACCAACACAAGTGCGAAAAGTGGTTTTTCAACACTAACACAAGTGCGAAAAGTGGTTTTTCAACACTATCACAAGTGCAAAAAGTGTTTTTTCCACACTAATACAAGTGCAAAAGTGGTTTCCTGCACCAACACAAGTGCGAAAAGTGGTTTTTCAACACTATCACAAGTGCAAAAAGTGTTTTTTCCACACTAATACAAGTGCAAAAGTGGTTTCCTGCACCAACACAAGTGCGAAAAGTGGTTTTTCAACACTAACACAAGTGCGAAAAGTGGTTTTTCAACACTAACACAAGTGCGAAAAGTGGTTTTTCCACACTAATACAAGTGCAAAAGTGGTTTCCTGCACCAACACAAGTGCGAAAAGTGGTTTTTCAACACTAACAGAAGTGCGAAAAGTGGTTTTTCAACACTAACACAAGTGCGAAAAGTGGTTTTTCAACACTATCACAAGTGCAAAAAGTGTTTTTTCCACACTAATACAAGTGCAAAAGTGGTTTCCTGCACCAACACAAGTGCAAAAAGGGGTTTTTCAACACTAACACAAGTGCGAAAAGTGGTTTTTCCACACTAATACAAGTGCAAAAGTGGTTTCCTGCACCAACACAAGTGCGAAAAGTGGTTTTTCAACACTAACAGAAGTGCGAAAAGTGGTTTTTCAACACTAACACAAGTGCGAAAAGTGGTTTTTCAACACTATCACAAGTGCAAAAAGTGTTTTTTCCACACTAATACAAGTGCAAAAGTGGTTTCCTGCACCAACACAAGTGCGAAAAGTGGTTTTTCAACACTAACACAAGTGCGAAAAGTGGTTTTTCAACAATAACACAAGTGCGAAAAGTGGTTTTTCCACACTAATACAAGTGCAAAAGTGGTTTCCTGCACCAACACAAGTGCGAAAAGTGGTTTTTCAACACTAACACAAGTGCGAAAAGTGGTTTTTCAACACTAACACAAGTGCGAAAAGTGGTTTTTCCACACTAATACAAGTGCAAAAGTGGTTTCCTGCACCAACACAAGTGCGAAAAGTGGTTTTTCAACACTAACAGAAGTGCGAAAAGTGGTTTTTCAACACTAACACAAGTGCGAAAAGTGGTTTTTCAACACTATCACAAGTGCAAAAAGTGTTTTTTCCACACTAATACAAGTGCAAAAGTGGTTTCCTGCACCAACACAAGTGTGAAAAGTGGTTTTTCAACACTATCACAAGTGCAAAAAGTAGTTTTGCCACACTAATACAAGTGCAAAAGTGGTTTCCTGCACCAACACAAGTGTGAAAAGTGGTTTTTCAACACTAACACAAGTGCGAAAAGTGGTTTTTCAACACTATCACAAGTGCAAAAAGTGTTTTTTCCACACTAATACAAGTGCAAAAGTGGTTTCCTGCACCAACACAAGTGCGAAAAGTGGTTTTTCAACACTAACACAACTTCCGAAAAGTGGTTTTTCAACACTAACACAAGTGCGAAAAGTGGTTTTTCCACACTAATACAAGTGCAAAAGTGGTTTCCTGCACCAACACAAGTGCAAAAAGTGGTTTTTCAACACTAACACAAGTGCGAAAAGTGGTTTTTCAACACTATCACAAGTGCAAAAATTGTTTTTTCCACACTAATACAAGTGCAAAAGTGGTTTCCTGCACCAACACAAGTGCGAAAAGTGGTTTTTCAACACTAACACAAGTGCGAAAAGTGGTTTTTCAACACTATCACAAGTGCAAAAAGTGTTTTTTCCACACTAATACAAGTGCAAAAGTGGTTTCCTGCACCAACACAAGTGTGAAAAGTGGTTTTTCAACACTAACACAAGTGCGAAAAGTGGTTTTTCAACACTAACACAAGTGCAAAAAGTGTTTTTTCGACACTAATTACAAGTGCAAAAGTGGTTTCCTGCACCAACACAAGTGCGAAAAGTGGTTTTTCAACACTAACACAAGTGTGAAAAGTCGTTTTTCAACACTATCACAAGTGCAAAAAGTGTTTTTTCCACACTAATACAAGTGCAAAAGTGGTTTCCTGCACCAACACAAGTGCGAAAAGTGGTTTTTCAACACTAACACAAGTGCGAAAAGTCGTTTTTCAACACTAACACAAGTGCGAAAAGTGGCTTTTCAACGCTAACACAAGTGCAAAAAGTGGTTTTTCCACACTAATACAAGTGCAAAAGTGGTTTCCTGCACCAACACAAGTGCGAAAGTGGTTTTTCAACACCAACACAAGTGCGAAAAGTGGTTTTTCCACACTAACACAAGTGCGAAAAGTGGTTTTTCAACACTATCACAAGTGCAAAAAGTGTTTATTCCACATTAATACAAGTGCAAAAGTGGTTTCCTGCACCAACACAACTGCGAAAAGTGGTTTTTCAACACTAACACAAGTGCGAAAAGTGGTTTTTCAACACTAACACAAGTGCGAAAAGTGGTTTGTCCACACTAATACAAGTGCAAAAGTGGTTTCCTGCACCAACACAAGTGCGAAAAGTGGTTTTTCAACACTAACACAAATGCGAAAAGTGGTTTTTCAACACTATCACAAGTGCAAAAAGTGGTTTTTCCACACTAATACAAGTGCAAAAGTGGTTTCCTGCACCAACACAAGTGCGAGAGGTGGTTTTTCAACACTAACACAAGTGCGAAAAGTGGTTTTTCAACACTATCACAAGTGCAAAAAGTGTTTTTTCCACACTAATACAAGTGCAAAAGTGGTTTCCTGCACCAGCACAAGTGCGAAAAGTGGTTTTTCAACACTAATACAAGTGCGAAAAGTGGTTTTTCAACACTAACACAAGTGCGAAAAGTGGTTTTTCCACACTAATACAAGTGCAAAAGTGGTTTCCTGCACCAACACAAGTGCGAAAAGTGGTTTTTCAACACTAACAGAAGTGCGAAAAGTGGTTTTTCAACACTAACACAAGTGCGAAAAGTGGTTTTTCAACACTATCACAAGTGCAAAAAGTGTTTTTTCCACACTAATACAAGTGCAAAAGTGGTTTCCTGCACCAACACAAGTGCAAAAAGGGGTTTTTCAACACTAACACAAGTGCGAAAAGTGGTTTTTCCACACTAATACAAGTGCAAAAGTGGTTTCCTGCACCAACACAAGTGCGAAAAGTGGTTTTTCAACACTAACAGAAGTGCGAAAAGTGGTTTTTCAACACTAACACAAGTGCGAAAAGTGGTTTTTCAACACTATCACAAGTGCAAAAAGTGTTTTTTCCACACTAATACAAGTGCAAAAGTGGTTTCCTGCACCAACACAAGTGCGAGAAGGGGTTTTTCAACACTAACACAAGTGCGAAAAGTGGTTTTTCAACAATAACACAAGTGCGAAAAGTGGTTTTTCCACACTAATACAAGTGCAAAAGTGGTTTCCTGCACCAACACAAGTGCGAAAAGTGGTTTTTCAACACTAACACAAGTGCGAAAAGTGGTTTTTCAACACTAACACAAGTGCGAAAAGTGGTTTTTCCACACTAATACAAGTGCAAAAGTGGTTTCCTGCACCAACACAAGTGCGAAAAGTGGTTTTTCAACACTAACAGAAGTGCGAAAAGTGGTTTTTCAACACTAACACAAGTGCGAAAAGTGGTTTTTCAACACTATCACAAGTGCAAAAAGTGTTTTTTCCACACTAATACAAGTGCAAAAGTGGTTTCCTGCACCAACACAAGTGTGAAAAGTGGTTTTTCAACACTATCACAAGTGCAAAAAGTAGTTTTGCCACACTAATACAAGTGCAAAAGTGGTTTCCTGCACCAACACAAGTGTGAAAAGTGGTTTTTCAACACTAACACAAGTGCGAAAAGTGGTTTTTCAACACTATCACAAGTGCAAAAAGTGTTTTTTCCACACTAATACAAGTGCAAAAGTGGTTTCCTGCACCAACACAAGTGCGAAAAGTGGTTTTTCAACACTAACACAACTTCCGAAAAGTGGTTTTTCAACACTAACACAAGTGCGAAAAGTGGTTTTTCCACACTAATACAAGTGCAAAAGTGGTTTCCTGCACCAACACAAGTGCAAAAAGTGGTTTTTCAACACTAACACAAGTGCGAAAAGTGGTTTTTCAACACTATCACAAGTGCAAAAATTGTTTTTTCCACACTAATACAAGTGCAAAAGTGGTTTCCTGCACCAACACAAGTGCGAAAAGTGGTTTTTCAACACTAACACAAGTGCGAAAAGTGGTTTTTCAACACTATCACAAGTGCAAAAAGTGTTTTTTCCACACTAATACAAGTGCAAAAGTGGTTTCCTGCACCAACACAAGTGTGAAAAGTGGTTTTTCAACACTAACACAAGTGCGAAAAGTGGTTTTTCAACACTAACACAAGTGCAAAAAGTGTTTTTTCGACACTAATTACAAGTGCAAAAGTGGTTTCCTGCACCAACACAAGTGCGAAAAGTGGTTTTTCAACACTAACACAAGTGTGAAAAGTCGTTTTTCAACACTATCACAAGTGCAAAAAGTGTTTTTTCCACACTAATACAAGTGCAAAAGTGGTTTCCTGCACCAACACAAGTGCGAAAAGTGGTTTTTCAACACTAACACAAGTGCGAAAAGTGGTTTTTCAACACTAACACAAGTGCGAAAAGTGGCTTTTCAACGCTAACACAAGTGCAAAAAGTGGTTTTTCCACACTAATACAAGTGCAAAAGTGGTTTCCTGCACCAACACAAGTGCGAAAGTGGTTTTTCAACACCAACACAAGTGCGAAAAGTGGTTTTTCCACACTAACACAAGTGCGAAAAGTGGTTTTTCAACACTATCACAAGTGCAAAAAGTGTTTATTCCACATTAATACAAGTGCAAAAGTGGTTTCCTGCACCAACACAACTGCGAAAAGTGGTTTTTCAACACTAACACAAGTGCGAAAAGTGGTTTTTCAACACTAACACAAGTGCGAAAAGTGGTTTGTCCACACTAATACAAGTGCAAAAGTGGTTTCCTGCACCAACACAAGTGCGAAAAGTGGTTTTTCAACACTAACACAAATGCGAAAAGTGGTTTTTCAACACTATCACAAGTGCAAAAAGTGGTTTTTCCACACTAATACAAGTGCAAAAGTGGTTTCCTGCACCAACACAAGTGCGAGCAGTGGTTTTTCAACACTAACACAAGTGCGAAAAGTGGTTTTTCAACACTATCACAAGTGCAAAAAGTGTTTTTTCCACACTAATACAAGTGCAAAAGTGGTTTCCTGCACCAGCACAAGTGCGAAAAGTGGTTTTTCAACACTAATACAAGTGCGAAAAGTGGTTTTTCAACACTAACACAAGTGCGAAAAGTGGTTTTTCCACACTAATACAAGTGCAAAAGTGGTTTCCTGCACCAACACAAGTGCGAAAAGTGGTTTTTCAACACTAACACAAGTGCGAAAAGTGGTTTTTCCACACTAATACAAGTGCAAAAGTGGTTTTCTGCACCAACACAAGTGCGAAAAGTGGTTTTTCAACACTAACACAAGTGCGAAAAGTGGTTTTTCAACACTAACACAAGTGCGAAAAGTGGTTTTTCAACACTATCACAAGTGCAAAAAGTGTTTTTTCCACACTAATACAAGCGCAAAAGTGGTTTCCTGCACCAACACAAGTGCGAAAAGTGGTTTTTCCACACTAATACAAGTGCAAAAGTGGTTTCCTGCACCAACACAAGTGCGAAAAGTGGTTTTTCAACACTAACACAAGTGCGAAAAGTGGTTTTTCAACACTAACACAAGTGCGAAAAGTGGTTTTTCCACACTAATACAAGTGCAAAAGTGGTTTCCTGCACCAACACAAGTGCGAAAAGTGGTTTTTCAACACTAACACAAGTGCGAAAGGTGGTTTTTCCACACTAACACAAGTGCAAAAGTGGTTTCCTGAACCAACACAAGTGCGAAAAGTGGTTTTTCAACACTAACACAAGTATAAAAAGTGGTTTTTCAAAACTATCACAAGTGCAAAAAGTGTTTTTTCCACACTAATGCAAGTGCAAAAGTGTTTTTTCAACACTAACACAAGTGCGAAAAGTGGTTTTTCCACACTAATACAAGTGCAAAAGTGGTTTCCTGCACCAACACAAGTGCGAAAAGTGGTTTTTCAACACTAACACAAGTGCGAAAAGTTGTTTTTCAACACTATCACAAGTGCAAAAAGTGGTTTTTCCACACTAATACAAGTGCAAAGTGGTTTCCTGCACCAACACAAGTGCGAAAAGTGGTTTTTCAACACTAACAGAAGTTCGAAAAGTGGTTTTTCAACACTAACACAAGTGCGAAAAGTGGTTTTTCAACACTATCACAAGTGCAAAAGTGTTTTTTCCACACTAATACAAGTGCAAAAGTGGTTTCCTGCACCAACACAAGTGCGAGCAGGGGTTTTTCAACACTAACACAAGTGCGAAAAGTGGTTTTTCAACAATAACACAAGTGCGAAAAGTGGTTTTTCCACACTAATACAAGTGCAAAAGTGGTTTCCTGCACCAACACAAGTGCGAAAAGTGGTTTTTCAACACGAACACAAGTGTGAAAAGTGGTTTTTCAACACTATCACAAGTGCAAAAAGTGTTTTTTCCACACTAATTCAAGTGCAAAAGTGGTTTCCTGCAACAACACAAGTGCGAAAAGTGGTTTTTCAACACTAACACAACTGCCGAAAAGTGGTTTTTCAACACTAACACAAGTGCGAAAAGTGGTTTTTCCTCACTAATACAAGTGCAAAAGTGGTTTCCTGAACCAACACAAGTGCAAAAAGTGGTTTTTCAACACTAACACAAGTGCGAAAAGTGGTTTTTCAACACTATCACAAATGCAAAAAGTGTTTTTTCCACACTAATACAAATGCAAAAGTGGTTTCATGCACCAACACAAGTGCGAAAAGTGGTTTTTCAACACTAACACAAGTGCGAAAGAGGTTTTTCAACACTAACACAAGTGCGAAAAGTGGTTTTTCAACACTATCACAAGTGCAAAAAGTGTTTTTTCCACACTAATACAAGTGCAAAAGTGGTTTCCTGCACCAACACAAATGCAAAAAGTGGTTTTTCCACACTAATACAAGTGCAAAAGTGGTTTCCTGCACCAACACAAGTGCGAAAAGTGGTTTTTCAACACTAACACAAGTGTGAAAAGTAGTTTTTCCACACTAACACAAGTGTGAAAAGTGGTTTTTCAACACTATCACAAGTGCAAAAAGTGTTTATTCCACATTAATACAAGTGCAAAAGTGGTTTCCTGCCCCAACACAACTGCGAAAAGTGGTTTTTCAACACTAACACAAGTGCGAAAAGTGGTTTTTCAACACTAACACAAGTGCGAAAAGTGGTTTGTCCACACTAATACAAGTGCAAAAGTGGTTTCCTGCACCAACACAAGTGCAAAAAGTGGTTTTTCAACACTAACACAAATGCGAAAAGTGGTTTTTCAACACTATCACAAGTGCAAAAAGTGGTTTTTCCACACTAATACAAGTGCAAAAGTGGTTTCCTTCACCAACACAAGTGCGAAAAGTGGTTTTTCAACACTAACACAAGTGCGAAAAGTGGTTTTTCAACACTATCACAAGTGCAAAAAGTGTTTTTTCCACACTAATACAAGTGCAAAAGTGGTTTCCTGCACCAGCACAAGTGCGAAAAGTGGTTTTTCAACACTAATACAAGTGCGAAAAGTGGTTTTTCAACACTAACACAAGTGCGAAAAGTGGTTTTTCCACACTAATACAAGTGCAAAAGTGGTTTCCTGCACCAACACAAGTGCGAAAAGTGGTTTTTCAACACTAACACAAGTGCAAAAAGTGGTTTTTCCACACTAATACAAGTGCAAAAGTGGTTTTCTGCACCAACACAAGTGCGAAAAGTGGTTTTTCAACACTAACACAAGTGCGAAAAGTGGTTTTTCAACACTAACACAAGTGCGAAAAGTGGTTTTTCAACACTATCACAAGTGCAAAAAGTGTTTTTTCCACACTAATACAAGTGCAAAAGTGGTTTCCTGCACCAACACAAGTGCAAAAAGTGGTTTTTCCACACTAATACAAGTGCAAAAGTGGTTTCCTGCACCAACACAAGTGCGAAAAGTGGTTTTTCAACACTAACACAAGTGCGAAAAGTGGTTTTTCAACACTAACACAAGTGCGAAAAGTGGTTTTTCCACACTAATACAAGTGCAAAAGTGGTTTCCTGCACCAACACAAGTGCGAAAAGTGGTTTTTCAACACTAACACAAGTGCGAAAGGTGGTTTTTCCACACTAACACAAGTGCAAAAGTGGTTTCCTGAACCAACACAAGTGCGAAAAGTGGTTTTTCAACACTAACACAAGTGTGAAAAGTGGTTTTTCAAAACTATCACAAGTGCAAAAAGTGTTTTTTCCACACTAATACAAGTGCAAAAGTGTTTTTTCAACACTAACACAAGTGCGAAAAGTGGTTTTTCCACACTAATACAAGTGCAAAAGTGGTTTCCTGCACCAACACAAGTGCGAAAAGTGGTTTTTCAACACTAACACAAGTGCGAAAAGTGGTTTTTCAACACTATCACAAGTGCAAAAAGTGGTTTTTCCACACTAATACAAGTGCAAAGTGGTTTCCTGCACCAACACAAGTGCGAAAAGTGGTTTTTCAACACTAACAGAAGTTCGAAAAGTGGTTTTTCAACACTAACACAAGTGCGAAAAGTGGTTTTTCAACACTATCACAAGTGCAAAAGTGTTTTTTCCACACTAATACAAGTGCAAAAGTGGTTTCCTGCACCAACACAAGTGCGAGAAGGGGTTTTTCAACACTAACACAAGTGCGAAAAGTGGTTTTTCAACAATAACACAAGTGCGAAAAGTGGTTTTTCCACACTAATACAAGTGCAAAAAGTGTTTTTTCCACACTAATTCAAGTGCAAAAGTGGTTTCCTGCAACAACACAAGTGCGAAAAGTGGTTTTTCAACACTAACACAACTGCCGAAAAGTGGTTTTTCAACACTAACACAAGTGCGAAAAGTGGTTTTTCCACACTAATTCAAGTGCAAAAGTGGTTTCCTGCAACAACACAAGTGCGAAAAGTGGTTTTTCAACACTAACACAACTGCCGAAAAGTGGTTTTTCAACACTAACACAAGTGCGAAAAGTGGTTTTTCCTCACGAATACAAGTGCAAAAGTGGTTTCCTGAACCAACACAAGTGCAAAAAGTGGTTTTTCAACACTAACACAAGTGCGAAAAGTGGTTTTTCAACACTATCACAAATGCAAAAAGTTTTTTTTCCACACTAATACAAATGCAAAAGTGGTTTCATGCACCAACACAAGTGCGAAAAGTGGTTTTTCAACACTAACACAAGTGCGAAAGTGGTTTTTCAACACTAACACAAGTGCGAAAAGTGGTTTTTCAACACTATCACAAGTGCAAAAAGTGTTTTTTCCACCCTAATACAAGTGCAAAAGTGGTTTCCTGCACCAACACAAATGCGAAAAGTGGTTTTTCCACACTAATACAAATGCAAAAGTGGTTTCCTGCACCAACACAAGTGCGAAAAGTGGTTTTTCAACACTAACACAAGTGTGAAAAGTGGTTTTTCAACACTATCACAAGTGCAAAAAGTGTTTTTTCCACACTAATTCAAGTGCAAAAGTGGTTTCCTGCAACAACACAAGTGCGAAAAGTGGTTTTTCAACACTAACACAAGTGCGAAAAGTGGTTTTTCAACACTATCACAAGTGCAAAAAGTGGTTTTTCCACACTAATACAAGTGCAAAAGTGGTTTCCTGCACCAACACAAGTGCGAAAAGTGGTTTTTCAACACTAACAGAAGTTCGAAAAGTGGTTTTTCAACACTAACACAAGTGCGAAAAGTGGTTTTTCAACACTATCACAAGTGCAAAAGTGTTTTTTCCACACTAATACAAGTGCAAAAGTGGTTTCCTGCACCAACACAAGTGCGAGAAGGGGTTTTTCAACACTAACACAAGTGCGAAAAGTGGTTTTTCAACAATAACACAAGTGCGAAAAGTGGTTTTTCCACACTAATACAAGTGCAAAAGTGGTTTCCTGCACCAACACAAGTGCGAAAAGTGGTTTTTCAACACTAACACAAGTGCAAAAAGTGGTTTTTCAACACTAACACAAGTGCGAAAAGTGGTTTTTCAACACTATCACAAGTGCAAAAAGTGTTTTTTCCACACTAATACAAGTGCAAAAGTGGTTTCCTGCACCAACACAAGTGCGAAAAGTGGTTTTTCAACACTAACACAAGTGCGAAAAGTGGTTTTTCAACACTATCACAAATGCAAAAAGTGTTTTTTCCACACTAATACAAATGCAAAAGTGGTTTCATGCACCAACACAAGTGCGAAAAGTGGTTTGTCAACACTAACACAAGTGCGAAAGTGGTTTTTCAACACTAACACAAGTGCGAAAAGTGGTTTTTCAACACTATCACAAGTGCAAAAAGTGTTTTTTCCACACTAATACAAGTGCAAAAGTGGTTTCCTGCACCAACACAAATGCGAAAAGTGGTTTTCCACACTAATACAAATGCAAAAGTGGTTTCCTGCACCAACACAAGTGCGAAAAGTGGTTTTTCAACACTAACACAAGTGCGAAAAGTGGTTTTTCAACACTAACACAAGTGCGAAAAGTGGTTCTTCAACACTAACACAAGTGTGAAAAGTGGTTTCCTGCACCAACACAAGTGCGAAAAGTGGTTTTTCAACACTAACACAAGTGCGAAAAGTGGTTTTTCAACACTATCACAAGTGCAAAAAGTGGTTTTTCCACACTAATACAAGTGCAAAAGTGGTTTCCTGCACCAACACAAGTGCGAAAAGTGGTTTTTCAACACTAACACAAGTGTGAAAAGTAGTTTTTCCACACTAACACAAGTGTGAAAAGTGGTTTTTCAACACTATCACAAGTGCAAAAAGTGTTTATTCCACATTAATACAAGTGCAAAAGTGGTTTCCTGCCCCAACACAACTGCGAAAAGTGGATTTTCAACACTAACACAAGTGCGAAAAGTGGTTTTTCAACACTAACACAAGTGCGAAAAGTGGTTTGTCCACACTAATACAAATGCAAAAGTGGTTTCATGCACCAACACAAGTGCGAAAAGTGGTTTTTCAACACTAACACAAGTGCGAAAGTGGTTTTTCAACACTAACACAAGTGCGAAAAGTGGTTTTTCAACACTATCACAAGTGCAAAAAGTGTTTTTTCCACCCTAATACAAGTGCAAAAGTGGTTTCCTGCACCAACACAAATGCGAAAAGTGGTTTTTCCACACTAATACAAATGCAAAAGTGGTTTCCTGCACCAACACAAGTGCGAAAAGTGGTTTTTCAACACTAACACAAGTGTGAAAAGTGGTTTTTCAACACTATCACAAGTGCAAAAAGTGTTTTTTCCACACTAATTCAAGTGCAAAAGTGGTTTCCTGCAACAACACAAGTGCGAAAAGTGGTTTTTCAACACTAACACAAGTGCGAAAAGTGGTTTTTCAACACTATCACAAGTGCAAAAAGTGGTTTTTCCACACTAATACAAGTGCAAAAGTGGTTTCCTGCACCAACACAAGTGCGAAAAGTGGTTTTTCAACACTAACAGAAGTTCGAAAAGTGGTTTTTCAACACTAACACAAGTGCGAAAAGTGGTTTTTCAACACTATCACAAGTGCAAAAGTGTTTTTTCCACACTAATACAAGTGCAAAAGTGGTTTCCTGCACCAACACAAGTGCGAGCAGGGGTTTTTCAACACTAACACAAGTGCGAAAAGTGGTTTTTCAACAATAACACAAGTGCGAAAAGTGGTTTTTCCACACTAATACAAGTGCAAAAGTGGTTTCCTGCACCAACACAAGTGCGAAAAGTGGTTTTTCAACACTAACACAAGTGCAAAAAGTGGTTTTTCAACACTAACACAAGTGCGAAAAGTGGTTTTTCAACACTATCACAAGTGCAAAAAGTGTTTTTTCCACACTAATACAAGTGCAAAAGTGGTTTCCTGCACCAACACAAGTGCGAAAAGTGGTTTTTCAACACTAACACAAGTGCGAAAAGTGGTTTTTCAACACTATCACAAATGCAAAAAGTGTTTTTTCCACACTAATACAAATGCAAAAGTGGTTTCATGCACCAACACAAGTGCGAAAAGTGGTTTGTCAACACTAACACAAGTGCGAAAGTGGTTTTTCAACACTAACACAAGTGCGAAAAGTGGTTTTTCAACACTATCACAAGTGCAAAAAGTGTTTTTTCCACACTAATACAAGTGCAAAAGTGGTTTCCTGCACCAACACAAATGCGAAAAGTGGTTTTCCACACTAATACAAATGCAAAAGTGGTTTCCTGCACCAACACAAGTGCGAAAAGTGGTTTTTCAACACTAACACAAGTGCGAAAAGTGGTTTTTCAACACTAACACAAGTGCGAAAAGTGGTTCTTCAACACTAACACAAGTGTGAAAAGTGGTTTCCTGCACCAACACAAGTGCGAAAAGTGGTTTTTCAACACTAACACAAGTGCGAAAAGTGGTTTTTCAACACTATCACAAGTGCAAAAAGTGGTTTTTCCACACTAATACAAGTGCAAAAGTGGTTTCCTGCACCAACACAAGTGCGAAAAGTGGTTTTTCAACACTAACACAAGTGTGAAAAGTAGTTTTTCCACACTAACACAAGTGTGAAAAGTGGTTTTTCAACACTATCACAAGTGCAAAAAGTGTTTATTCCACATTAATACAAGTGCAAAAGTGGTTTCCTGCCCCAACACAACTGCGAAAAGTGGATTTTCAACACTAACACAAGTGCGAAAAGTGGTTTTTCAACACTAACACAAGTGCGAAAAGTGGTTTGTCCACACTAATACAAGTGCAAAAGTGGTTTCCTGCACCAACACAAGTGCAAAAAGTGGTTTTTCAACACTAACACAAATGCGAAAAGTGGTTTTTCAACACTATCACAAGTGCAAAAAGTGGTTTTTCCACACTAATACAAGTGCAAAAGTGGTTTCCTTCACCAACACAAGTGCGAAAAGTGGTTTTTCAACACTAACACAAGTGCGAAAAGTGGTTTTTCAACACTATCACAAGTGCAAAAAGTGTTTTTTCCACACTAATACAAGTGCAAAAGTGGTTTCCTGCACCAGCACAAGTGCGAAAAGTGGTTTTTCAACACTAATACAAGTGCGAAAAGTGGTTTTTCAACACTAACACAAGTGCGAAAAGTGGTTTTTCCACACTAATACAAGTGCAAAAGTGGTTTCCTGCACCAACACAAGTGCGAAAAGTGGTTTTTCAACACTAACACAAGTGCAAAAAGTGGTTTTTCCACACTAATACAAGTGCAAAAGTGGTTTTCTGCACCAACACAAGTGCGAAAAGTGGTTTTTCAACACTAACACAAGTGCGAAAAGTGGTTTTTCAACACTAACACAAGTGCGAAAAGTGGTTTTTCAACACGATCACAAGTGCAAAAAGTGTTTTTTCCACACTAATACAAGTGCAAAAGTGGTTTCCTGCACCAACACAAGTGCGAAAAGTGGTTTTTCCACACTAATACAAGTGCAAAAGTGGTTTCCTGCACCAACACAAGTGCGAAAAGTGGTTTTTCAACACTAACACAAGTGCGAAAAGTGGTTTTTCAACACTAACACAAGTGCGAAAAGTGGTTTTTCCACACTAATACAAGTGCAAAAGTGGTTTCCTGCACCAACACAAGTGCGAAAAGTGGTTTTTCAACACTAACACAAGTGCGAAAGGTGGTTTTTCCACACTAACACAAGTGCAAAAGTGGTTTCCTGAACCAACACAAGTGCGAAAAGTGGTTTTTCAACACTAACACAAGTGTGAAAAGTGGTTTTTCAAAACTATCACAAGTGCAAAAAGTCGTTTTTTCCACACTAATACAAGTGCAAAAGTGTTTTTTCAACACTAACACAAGTGCGAAAAGTGGTTTTTCCACACTAATACAAGTGCAAAAGTGGTTTCCTGCACCAACACAAGTGCGAAAAGTGGTTTTTCAACACTAACACAAGTGCGAAAAGTGGTTTTTCAACACTATCACAAGTGCAAAAAGTGGTTTTTCCACACTAATACAAGTGCAAAGTGGTTTCCTGCACCAACACAAGTGCGAAAAGTGGTTTTTCAACACTAACAGAAGTTCGAAAAGTGGTTTTTCAACACTAACACAAGTGCGAAAAGTGGTTTTTCAACACTATCACAAGTGCAAAAGTGTTTTTTCCACACTAATACAAGTGCAAAAGTGGTTTCCTGCACCAACACAAGTGCGAGAAGGGGTTTTTCAACACTAACACAAGTGCGAAAAGTGGTTTTTCAACAATAACACAAGTGCGAAAAGTGGTTTTTCCACACTAATACAAGTGCAAAAAGTGTTTTTTCCACACTAATTCAAGTGCAAAAGTGGTTTCCTGCAACAACACAAGTGCGAAAAGTGGTTTTTCAACACTAACACAACTGCCGAAAAGTGGTTTTTCAACACTAACACAAGTGCGAAAAGTGGTTTTTCCACACTAATTCAAGTGCAAAAGTGGTTTCCTGCAACAACACAAGTGCGAAAAGTGGTTTTTCAACACTAACACAACTGCCGAAAAGTGGTTTTTCAACACTAACACAAGTGCGAAAAGTGGTTTTTCCTCACGAATACAAGTGCAAAAGTGGTTTCCTGAACCAACACAAGTGCAAAAAGTGGTTTTTCAACACTAACACAAGTGCGAAAAGTGGTTTTTCAACACTATCACAAATGCAAAAAGTGTTTTTTCCACACTAATACAAATGCAAAAGTGGTTTCATGCACCAACACAAGTGCGAAAAGTGGTTTTTCAACACTAACACAAGTGCGAAAGTGGTTTTTCAACACTAACACAAGTGCGAAAAGTGGTTTTTCAACACTATCACAAGTGCAAAAAGTGTTTTTTCCACCCTAATACAAGTGCAAAAGTGGTTTCCTGCACCAACACAAATGCGAAAAGTGGTTTTTCCACACTAATACAAATGCAAAAGTGGTTTCCTGCACCAACACAAGTGCGAAAAGTGGTTTTTCAACACTAACACAAGTGTGAAAAGTGGTTTTTCAACACTATCACAAGTGCAAAAAGTGTTTTTTCCACACTAATTCAAGTGCAAAAGTGGTTTCCTGCAACAACACAAGTGCGAAAAGTGGTTTTTCAACACTAACACAAGTGCGAAAAGTGGTTTTTCAACACTATCACAAGTGCAAAAAGTGGTTTTTCCACACTAATACAAGTGCAAAAGTGGTTTCCTGCACCAACACAAGTGCGAAAAGTGGTTTTTCAACACTAACAGAAGTTCGAAAAGTGGTTTTTCAACACTAACACAAGTGCGAAAAGTGGTTTTTCAACACTATCACAAGTGCAAAAGTGTTTTTTCCACACTAATACAAGTGCAAAAGTGGTTTCCTGCACCAACACAAGTGCGAGAAGGGGTTTTTCAACACTAACACAAGTGCGAAAAGTGGTTTTTCAACAATAACACAAGTGCGAAAAGTGGTTTTTCCACACTAATACAAGTGCAAAAGTGGTTTCCTGCACCAACACAAGTGCGAAAAGTGGTTTTTCAACACTAACACAAGTGCAAAAAGTGGTTTTTCAACACTAACACAAGTGCGAAAAGTGGTTTTTCAACACTATCACAAGTGCAAAAAGTGTTTTTTCCACACTAATACAAGTGCAAAAGTGGTTTCCTGCACCAACACAAGTGCGAAAAGTGGTTTTTCAACACTAACACAAGTGCGAAAAGTGGTTTTTCAACACTATCACAAGTGCAAAAAGTGTTTTTTCCACACTAATACAAGTGCAAAAGTGGTTTCCTGCACCAACACAAGTGCGAAAAGTGGTTTTTCAACACTATCACAAGTGCAAAAAGTGTTTTTTCCACACTAATACAAGTGCAAAAGTGGTTTCCTGCACCAACACAAGTGCGAAAAGTGGTTTTTCAACACTAACACAAGTGCGAAAAGTGGTTTTTCAACACTAACACAAGTGCGAAAAGTGGTTTTTCCACACTAATACAAGTGCAAAAGTGGTTTCCTGCACCAACACAAGTGCGAAAAGTGGTTTTTCAACACTAACAGAAGTGCGAAAAGTGGTTTTTCATCACTAACACAAGTGCGAAAAGTGGTTTTTCAACACTATCACAAGTGCAAAAAGTGTTTTTTCCACACTAATACAAGTGCAAAAGTGGTTTCCTGCACCAACACAAGTGCAAAAAGGGGTTTTTCAACACTAACACAAGTGCGAAAAGTGGTTTTTCCACACTAATACAAGTGCAAAAGTGGTTTCCTGCACCAACACAAGTGCGAAAAGTGGTTTTTCAACACTAACAGAAGTGCGAAAAGTGGTTTTTCAACACTAACACAAGTGCGAAAAGTGGTTTTTCAACACTATCACAAGTGCAAAAAGTGTTTTTTCCACACTAATACAAGTGCAAAAGTGGTTTCCTGCACCAACACAAGTGCGATAAGGGGTTTTTCAACACTAACACAAGTGCGAAAAGTGGTTTTTCAACAATAACACAAGTGCGAAAAGTGGTTTTTCCACACTAATACAAGTGCAAAAGTGGTTTCCTGCACCAACACAAGTGCGAAAAGTGGTTTTTCAACACTAACACAAGTGCGAAAAGTGGTTTTTCAACACTAACACAAGTGCGAAAAGTGGTTTTTCCACACTAATACAAGTGCAAAAGTGGTTTCCTGCACCAACACAAGTGCGAAAAGTGGTTTTTCAACACTAACAGAAGTGCGAAAAGTGGTTTTTCAACACTAACACAAGTGCGAAAAGTGGTTTTTCAACACTATCACAAGTGCAAAAAGTGTTTTTTCCACACTAATACAAGTGCAAAAGTGGTTTCCTGCACCAACACAAGTGTGAAAAGTGGTTTTTCAACACTATCACAAGTGCAAAAAGTAGTTTTGCCACACTAATACAAGTGCAAAAGTGGTTTCCTGCACCAACACAAGTGTGAAAAGTGGTTTTTCAACACTAACACAAGTGCGAAAAGTGGTTTTTCAACACTATCACAAGTGCAAAAAGTGTTTTTTCCACACTAATACAAGTGCAAAAGTGGTTTCCTGCACCAACACAAGTGCGAAAAGTGGTTTTTCAACACTAACACAACTTCCGAAAAGTGGTTTTTCAACACTAACACAAGTGCGAAAAGTGGTTTTTCCACACTAATACAAGTGCAAAAGTGGTTTCCTGCACCAACACAAGTGCAAAAAGTGGTTTTTCAACACTAACACAAGTGCGAAAAGTGGTTTTTCAACACTATCACAAGTGCAAAAATTGTTTTTTCCACACTAATACAAGTGCAAAAGTGGTTTCCTGCACCAACACAAGTGCGAAAAGTGGTTTTTCAACACTAACACAAGTGCGAAAAGTGGTTTTTCAACACTATCACAAGTGCAAAAAGTGTTTTTTCCACACTAATACAAGTGCAAAAGTGGTTTCCTGCACCAACACAATTGTGAAAAGTGGTTTTTCAACACTAACACAAGTGCGAAAAGTGGTTTTTCAACACTAACACAAGTGCAAAAAGTGTTTTTTCGACACTCATTACAAGTGCAAAAGTGGTTTCCTGCACCAACACAAGTGCGAAAAGTGGTTTTTCAACACTAACACAAGTGTGAAAAGTCGTTTTTCAACACTATCACAAGTGCAAAAAGTGTTTTTTCCACACTAATACAAGTGCAAAAGTGGTTTCCTGCACCAACACAAGTGCGAAAAGTGGTTTTTCAACACTAACACAAGTGCGAAAAGTGGTTTTTCAACACTAACACAAGTGCGAAAAGTGGTTTTTCAACGCTAACACAAGTGCAAAAAGTGGTTTTTCCACACTAATACAAGTGCAAAAGTGGTTTCCTGCACCAACACAAGTGCGAAAGTGGTTTTTCAACACCAACACAAGTGCGAAAAGTGGTTTTTTCCACACTAACACAAGTGCGAAAAGTGGTTTTTCAACACTATCACAAGTGCAAAAAGTGTTTATTCCACATTAATACAAGTGCAAAAGTGGTTTCCTGCACCAACACAACTGCGAAAAGTGGTTTTTCAACACTAACACAAGTGCGAAAAGTGGTTTTTCAACACTAACACAAGTGCGAAAAGTGGTTTGTCCACACTAATACAAGTGCAAAAGTGGTTTCCTGCACCAACACAAGTGCGAAAAGTGGTTTTTCAACACTAACACAAATGCGAAAGTGGTTTTTCAACACTATCACAAGTGCAAAAAGTGGTTTTTCCACACTAATACAAGTGCAAAAGTGGTTTCCTGCACCAACACAAGTGCGAGAAGTGGTTTTTCAACACTAACACAAGTGCGAAAAGTGGTTTTTCAACACTATCACAAGTGCAAAAAGTGTTTTTTCCACACTAATACAAGTGCAAAAGTGGTTTCCTGCACCAGCACAAGTGCGAAAAGTAGTTTTTCAACACTAATACAAGTGCGAAAAGTGGTTTTTAAACACTAACACAAGTGCGAAAAGTGGTTTTTCCACACTAATACAAGTGCAAAAGTGGTTTCCTGCACCAACACAAGTGCGAAAAGTGGTTTTTCAACACTAACACAAGTGCGAAAAGTGGTTTTTCCACACTAATACAAGTGCAAAAGTGGTTTTCTGCACCAACACAAGTGCGAAAAGTGGTTTTTCAACACTAACACAAGTGCGAAAAGTGGTTTTTCAACACTAACACAAGTGCGAAAAGTGGTTTTTCAACACTATCACAAGTGCAAAAAGTGTTTTTTCCACACTAATACAAGCGCAAAAGTGGTTTCCTGCACCAACACAAGTGCGAAAAGTGGTTTTTCCACACTAATACAAGTGCAAAAGTGGTTTCCTGCACCAACACAAGTGCGAAAAGTGGTTTTTCAACACTAACACAAGTGCGAAAAGTGGTTTTTCAACACTAACACAAGTGCGAAAAGTGGTTTTTCCACACTAATACAAGTGCAAAAGTGGTTTCCTGCACCAACACAAGTGCGAAAAGTGGTTTTTCAACACTAACACAAGTGCGAAAGGTGGTTTTTCCACACTAACACAAGTGCAAAAGTGGTTTCTGAACCAACACAAGTGCGAAAAGTGGTTTTTCAACACTAACACAAGTGTAAAAAGTGGTTTTTCAAAACTATCACAAGTGCAAAAAGTGTTTTTTCCACACTAATACAAGTGCAAAAGTGTTTTTTCAACACTAACACAAGTGCGAAAAGTGGTTTTCCACACTAATACAAGTGCAAAAGTGGTTTCCTGCACCAACACAAGTGCGAAAAGTGGTTTTTCAACACTAACACAAGTGCGAAAAGTGGTTTTTCAACACTATCACAAGTGCAAAAAGTGGTTTTTCCACACTAATACAAGTGCAAAGTGGTTTCCTGCACCAACACAAGTGCGAAAAGTGGTTTTTCAACACTAACAGAAGTTCGAAAAGTGGTTTTTTCAACACTAACACAAGTGCGAAAAGTGGTTTTTCAACACTATCACAAGTGCAAAAGTGTTTTTTCCACACTAATACAAGTGCAAAAGTGGTTTCCTGCACCAACACAAGTGCGAGAAGGGGTTTTTCAACACTAACACAAGTGCGAAAAGTGGTTTTTCAACAATAACACAAGTGCGAAAAGTGGTTTTTCCACACTAATACAAGTGCAAAAGTGGTTTCCTGCACCAACACAAGTGCGAAAAGTGGTTTTTCAACACTAACACAAGTGCGAAAAGTGGTTTTTCAACACTATCACAAGTGCAAAAAGTAGTTTTGCCACACTAATACAAGTGCAAAAGTGGTTTCCTGCACCAACACAAGTGCGAAAAGTGGTTTTTCAACACGAACACAAGTGTGAAAAGTGGTTTTTCAACACTATCACAAGTGCAAAAAGTGTTTTTTCCACACTAATTCAAGTGCAAAAGTGGGTTTCCTGCAACAACACAAGTGCGAAAAGTGGTTTTTCAACACTAACACAACTGCCGAAAAGTGGTTTTTCAACACTAACACAAGTGCGAAAAGTGGTTTTTCCTCACTAATACAAGTGCAAAAGTGGTTTCCTGAACCAACACAAGTGCAAAAAGTGGTTTTTCAACACTAACACAAGTGCGAAAAGTGGTTTTTTCACACTATCACAATGCAAAAAGTGTTTTTTCCACACTAATACAAATGCAAAAGTGGTTTCATGCACCAACACAAGTGCGAAAAGTGGTTTTTCAACACTAACACAAGTGCGAAAGTGGTTTTTCAACACTAACACAAGTGCGAAAAGTGGTTTTTCAACACTATCACAAGTGCAAAAAGTGTTTTTTCCACACTAATACAAGTGCAAAAGTGGTTTTCCTGCACCAACACAAATGCGAAAAGTGGTTTTCCACACTAATACAAATGCAAAAGTGGTTTCCTGCACCAACACAAGTGCGAAAAGTTGTTTTTCAACACTAACACAAGTGCGAAAAGTGGTTTTTCAACACTAACACAAGTGCGAAAAGTGGTTCTTCAACACTAACACAAGTGTGAAAAGTGGTTTCCTGCACCAACACAAGTGCGAAAAGTGGTTTTTCAACAATAACACAAGTGCGAAAAGTGGTTTTTCCACACTAATACAAGTGCAAAAGTGGTTTCCTGCACCAACACAAGTGCGAAAAGTGGTTTTTCAACACTAACACAAGTGCGAAAAGTGGTTTTTCAACACTAACACAAGTGCGAAAAGTGGTTTTTCCACACTAATACAAGTGCAAAAGTGGTTTCCTGCACCAACACAAGTGCGAAAAGTGGTTTTTCAACACTAACAGAAGTGCGAAAAGTGGTTTTTCAACACTAACACAAGTGCGAAAAGTGGTTTTTCAACACTATCACAAGTGCAAAAAGTGTTTTTTCCACACTAATACAAGTGCAAAAGTGGTTTCCTGCACCAACACAAGTGTGAAAAGTGGTTTTTCAACACTATCACAAGTGCAAAAAAGTAGTTTTGCCACACTAATACAAGTGCAAAAGTGGTTTCCTGCACCAACACAAGTGTGAAAAGTGGTTTTTCAACACTAACACAAGTGCGAAAAGTGGTTTTTCAACACTATCACAAGTGCAAAAAGTGTTTTTTCCACACTAATACAAGTGCAAAAGTGGTTTCCTGCACCAACACAAGTGCGAAAAGTGGTTTTTCAACACTAACACAACTTCCGAAAAGTGGTTTTTCAACACTAACACAAGTGCGAAAAGTGGTTTTTCCACACTAATACAAGTGCAAAAGTGGTTTCCTGCACCAACACAAGTGCAAAAAGTGGTTTTTTCAACACTAACACAAGTGCGAAAAGTGGTTTTTCAACACTATCACAAGTGCAAAAATTGTTTTTTCCACACTAATACAAGTGCAAAAGTGGTTTCCTGCACCAACACAAGTGCGAAAAGTGGTTTTTCAACACTAACACAAGTGTGAAAAGTCGTTTTTCAACACTATCACAAGTGCAAAAAGTGTTTTTTCCACACTAATACAAGTGCAAAAGTGGTTTCCTGCACCAACACAAGTGCGAAAAGTGGTTTTTCAACACTAACACAAGTGCGAAAAGTGGTTTTTCAACACTAACACAAGTGCGAAAAGTGGTTTTTCAACGCTAACACAAGTGCAAAAAGTGGTTTTTCCACACTAATACAAGTGCAAAAGTGGTTTCCTGCACCAACACAAGTGCGAAAGTGGTTTTTCAACACCAACACAAGTGCGAAAAGTGTTTTTCCACACTAACACAAGTGCGAAAAGTGGTTTTTCAACACTACACAAGTGCGAAAAGTGGTTTTTCAACACTATCACAAGTGCAAAAAGTGTTTTTTCCACACTAATACAAGTGCAAAAGTGGTTTCCTGCACCAACACAAGTGCGAAAAGTGGTTTTTCAACACTAACACAACTTCCGAAAAGTGGTTTTTCAACACTAACACAAGTGCGAAAAGTGGTTTTTCCACACTAATACAAGTGCAAAAGTGGTTTCCTGCACCAACACAAGTGCAAAAAGTGGTTTTTCAACACTAACACAAGTGCGAAAAGTGGTTTTTCAACACTATCACAAGTGCAAAAATTGTTTTTTCCACACTAATACAAGTGCAAAAGTGGTTTCCTGCACCAACACAAGTGCGAAAAGTGGTTTTTCAACACTAACACAAGTGCGAAAAGTGGTTTTTCAACACTATCACAAGTGCAAAAAGTGTTTTTTCCACACTAATACAAGTGCAAAAGTGGTTTCCTGCACCAACACAAGTGTGAAAAGTGGTTTTTCAACACTAACACAAGTGCGAAAAGTGGTTTTTCAACACTAACACAAGTGCAAAAAGTGTTTTTTCGACACTAATTACAAGTGCAAAAGTGGTTTCCTGCACCAACACAAGTGCGAAAAGTGGTTTTTCAACACTAACACAAGTGTGAAAAGTCGTTTTTCAACACTATCACAAGTGCAAAAAGTGTTTTTTCCACACTAATACAAGTGCAAAAGTGGTTTCCTGCACCAACACAAGTGCGAAAAGTGGTTTTTCAACACTAACACAAGTGCGAAAAGTGGTTTTTCAACACTAACACAAGTGCGAAAAGTGGTTTTTCAACGCTAACACAAGTGCAAAAAGTGGTTTTTCCACACTAATACAAGTGCAAAAGTGGTTTCCTGCACCAACACAAGTGCGAAAGTGGTTTTTCAACACCAACACAAGTGCGAAAAGTGGTTTTTCCACACTAACACAAGTGCGAAAAGTGGTTTTTCAACACTATCACAAGTGCAAAAAGTGTTTATTCCACATTAATACAAGTGCAAAAGTGGTTTCCTGCACCAACACAACTGTGAAAAGTGGTTTTTCAACACTAACACAAGTGCGAAAAGTGGTTTTTCAACACTAACACAAGTGCGAAAAGTGGTTTGTCCACACTAATACAAGTGCAAAAGTGGTTTCCTGCACCAACACAAGTGCGAAAAGTGGTTTTTCAACACTAACACAAATGCGAAAAGTGGTTTTTCAACACTATCACAAGTGCAAAAAGTGGTTTTTCCACACTAATACAAGTGCAAAAGTGGTTTCCTGCACCAACACAAGTGCGAGAAGTGGTTTTTCAACACTAACACAAGTGCGAAAAGTGGTTTTTCAACACTATCACAAGTGCAAAAAGTGTTTTTTCCACACTAATACAAGTGCAAAAGTGGTTTCCTGCACCAGCACAAGTGCGAAAAGTGGTTTTTCAACACTAATACAAGTGCGAAAAGTGGTTTTTCAACACTAACACAAGTGCGAAAAGTGGTTTTTCCACACTAATACAAGTGCAAAAGTGGTTTCCTGCACCAACACAAGTGCGAAAAGTGGTTTTTCAACACTAACACAAGTGCGAAAAGTGGTTTTTCCACACTAATACAAGTGCAAAAGTGGTTTTCTGCACCAACACAAGTGCGAAAAGTGGTTTTTCAACACTAACACAAGTGCGAAAAGTGGTTTTTCAACACTAACACAAGTGCGAAAAGTGGTTTTTCAACACTATCACAAGTGCAAAAAGTGTTTTTTCCACACTAATACAAGCGCAAAAGTGGTTTCCTGCACCAACACAAGTGCGAAAAGTGGTTTTTCCACACTAATACAAGTGCAAAAGTGGTTTCCTGCACCAACACAAGTGCGAAAAGTGGTTTTTCAACACTAACACAAGTGCGAAAAGTGGTTTTTCAACACTAACACAAGTGCGAAAAGTGGTTTTTCCACACTAATACAAGTGCAAAAGTGGTTTCCTGCACCAACACAAGTGCGAAAAGTGGTTTTTCAACACTAACACAAGTGCGAAAAGTGGTTTTTCAACACTAACACAAGTGCGAAAAGTGGTTCTTCAACACTAACACAAGTGTGAAAAGTGGTTTCCTGCACCAACACAAGTGCGAAAAGTGGTTTTTCAACACTAACACAAGTGCGAAAAGTGGTTTTTCAACACTATCACAAGTGCAAAAAGTGGTTTTTCCACACTAATACAAGTGCAAAAGTGGTTTCCTGCACCAACACAAGTGCGAAAAGTGGTTTTTCAACACTAACACAAGTGTGAAAAGTAGTTTTTCCACACTAACACAAGTGTGAAAAGTGGTTTTTCAACACTATCACAAGTGCAAAAAGTGTTTATTCCACATTAATACAAGTGCAAAAGTGGTTTCCTGCCCCAACACAACTGCGAAAAGTGGTTTTTCAACACTAACACAAGTGCGAAAAGTGGTTTTTCAACACTAACACAAGTGCGAAAAGTGGTTTGTCCACACTAATACAAGTGCAAAAGTGGTTTACTGCACCAACACAAGTGCAAAAAGTGGTTTTTCAACACTAACACAAATGCGAAAAGTGGTTTTTCAACACTATCACAAGTGCAAAAAGTGGTTTTTCCACACTAATACAAGTGCAAAAGTGGTTTCCTTCACCAACACAAGTGCGAAAAGTGGTTTTTCAACACTAACACAAGTGCGAAAAGTGGTTTTTCAACACTATCACAAGTGTAAAAAGTGTTTTTTCCACACTAATACAAGTGCAAAAGTGGTTTCCTGCACCAGCACAAGTGCGAAAAGTGGTTTTTCAACACTAATACAAGTGTGAAAAGTGGTTTTTCAACACTAACACAAGTGCGAAAAGTGGTTTTTCCACACTAATACAAGTGCAAAAGTGGTTTCCTGCACCAACACAAGTGCGAAAAGTGGTTTTTCAACACTAACACAAGTGCAAAAAGTGGTTTTTCCACACTAATACAAGTGCAAAAGTGGTTTTCTGCACCAACACAAGTGCGAAAAGTGGTTTTTCAACACTAACACAAGTGCGAAAAGTGGTTTTTCAACACTAACACAAGTGCGAAAAGTGGTTTTTCAACACCATCACAAGTGCAAAAAGTGTTTTTTCCACACTAATACAAGTGCAAAAGTGGTTTCCTGCACCAACACAAGTGCGAAAAGTGGTTTTTCCACACTAATACAAGTGCAAAAGTGGTTTCCTGCACCAACACAAGTGCGAAAAGTGGTTTTTCAACACTAACACAAGTGCGAAAAGTGGTTTTTCAACACTAACACAAGTGCAAAAGTGGTTTCCTGAACCAACACAAGTGCGAAAAGTGGTTTTTCAACACTAACACAAGTGTGAAAAGTGGTTTTTCAAAACTATCACAAGTGCAAAAAGTGTTTTTTCCACACTAATACAAGTGCAAAAGTGTTTTTTCAACACTAACACAAGTGCGAAAAGTGGTTTTTCCACACTAATACAAGTGCAAAAGTGGTTTCCTGCACCAACACAAGTGCGAAAAGTGGTTTTTCAACACTAACACAAGTGCGAAAAGTGGTTTTTCAACACTATCACAAGTGCAAAAAGTGGTTTTTCCACACTAATACAAGTGCAAAGTGGTTTCCTGCACCAACACAAGTGCGAAAAGTGGTTTTTCAACACTAACAGAAGTTCGAAAAGTGGTTTTTCAACACTAACACAAGTGCGAAAAGTGGTTTTTCAACACTATCACAAGTGCAAAAGTGTTTTTTCCACACTAATACAAGTGCAAAAGTGGTTTCCTGCACCAACACAAGTGCGAGAAGGGGTTTTTCAACACTAACACAAGTGCGAAAAGTGGTTTTTCAACAATAACACAAGTGCGAAATGTGGTTTTTCCACACTAATACAAGTGCAAAAAGTGTTTTTTCCACACTAATTCAAGTGCAAAAGTGGTTTCCTGCAACAACACAAGTGCGAAAAGTGGTTTTTCAACACTAACACAACTGCCGAAAAGTGGTTTTTCAACACTAACACAAGTGCGAAAAGTGGTTTTTCCACACTAATTCAAGTGCAAAAGTGGTTTCCTGCAACAACACAAGTGCGAAAAGTGGTTTTTCAACACTAACACAACTGCCGAAAAGTGGTTTTTCAACACTAACACAAGTGCGAAAAGTGGTTTTTCCTCACGAATACAAGTGCAAAAGTGGTTTCCTGAACCAACACAAGTGCAAAAAGTGGTTTTTCAACACTAACACAAGTGCGAAAAGTGGTTTTTCAACACTATAACAAATGCAAAAAGTGTTTTTTCCACACTAATACAAATGCAAAAGTGGTTTCATGCACCAACACAAATGCGAAAAGTGGTTTTTCCACACTAATACAAATGCAAAAGTGGTTTCCTGCACCAACACAAGTGCGAAAAGTGGATTTTCAACACTAACACAAGTGTGAAAAGTGGTTTTTCAACACTAACACAAGTGTGAAAAGTGGTTTTTCAAAACTATCACAAGTGCAAAAAGTGTTTTTTCCACACTAATACAAGTGCAAAAGTGTTTTTTCAACACTAACACAAGTGCGAAAAGTGGTTTTTCCACACTAATACAAGTGCAAAAGTGGTTTCCTGCACCAACACAAGTGCGAAAAGTGGTTTTTCAACACTAACACAAGTGCGAAAAGTGGTTTTTCAACACTAACACAAGTGCGAAAAGTGGTTTTTCCACACTAATACAAGTGCAAAAGTGGTTTCCTGCACCAACACAAGTGCGAAAAGTGGTTTTTCAACACTAACACAAGTGCGAAAGGTGGTTTTTCCACACTAACACAAGTGCAAAAGTGGTTTCCTGAACCAACACAAGTGCGAAAAGTGGTTTTTCAACACTAACACAAGTGTAAAAAGTGGTTTTTCAAAACTATCACAAGTGCAAAAAGTGTTTTTTCCACACTAATACAAGTGCAAAAGTGTTTTTTCAACACTAACACAAGTGCGAAAAGTGGTTTTTCCACACTAATACAAGTGCAAAAGTGGTTTCCTGCACCAACACAAGTGCGAAAAGTGGTTTTTCAACACTAACACAAGTGCGAAAAGTGGTTTTTCAACACTATCACAAGTGCAAAAAGTGGTTTTTCCACACTAATACAAGTGCAAAGTGGTTTCCTGCACCAACACAAGTGCGAAAAGTGGTTTTTCAACACTAACAGAAGTTCGAAAAGTGGTTTTTCAACACTAACACAAGTGCGAAAAGTGGTTTTTCAACACTATCACAAGTGCAAAAGTGTTTTTTCCACACTAATACAAGTGCAAAAGTGGTTGCCTGCACCAACACAAGTGCGAGAAGGGGTTTTTCAACACTAACACAAGTGCGAAAAGTGGTTTTTCAACAATAACACAAGTGCGAAAAGTGGTTTTTCCACACTAATACAAGTGCAAAAGTGGTTTCCTGCACCAACACAAGTGCGAAAAGTGGTTTTTCAACACTAACACAAGTGCGAAAAGTGGTTTTTCAACACTATCACAAGTGCAAAAAGTAGTTTTGCCACACTAATACAAGTGCAAAAGTGGTTTCCTGCACCAACACAAGTGCGAAAAGTGGTTTTTCAACACGAACACAAGTGTGAAAAGTGGTTTTTCAACACTATCACAAGTGCAAAAAGTGTTTTTTCCACACTAATTCAAGTGCAAAAGTGGTTTCCTGCAACAACACAAGTGCGAAAAGTGGTTTTTCAACACTAACACAACTGCCGAAAAGTGGTTTTTCAACACTAACACAAGTGCGAAAAGTGGTTTTTCCTCACTAATACAAGTGCAAAAGTGGTTTCCTGAACCAACACAAGTGCAAAAAGTGGTTTTTCAACACTAACACAAGTGCGAAAAGTGGTTTTTCAACACTATCACAAATGCAAAAAGTGTTTTTTCCACACTAATACAAATGCAAAAGTGGTTTCATGCACCAACACAAGTGCGAAAAGTGGTTTTTCAACACTAACACAAGTGCGAAAGTGGTTTTTCAACACTAACACAAGTGCGAAAAGTGGTTTTTCAACACTATCACAAGTGCAAAAAGTGTTTTTTCCACACTAATACAAGTGCAAAAGTGGTTTCCTGCACCAACACAAATGCGAAAAGTGGTTTTCCACACTAATACAAATGCAAAAGTGGTTTCCTGCACCAACACAAGTGCGAAAAGTGGTTTTTCAACACTAACACAAGTGCGAAAAGTGGTTTTTCAACACTAACACAAGTGCGAAAAGTGGTTCTTCAACACTAACACAAGTGTGAAAAGTGGTTTCCTGCACCAACACAAGTGCGAAAAGTGGTTTTTCAACAATAACACAAGGGCGAAAAGTGGTTTTTCCACACTAATACAAGTGCAAAAGTGGTTTCCTGCACCAACACAAGTGCGAAAAGTGGTTTTTCAACACTAACACAAGTGCGAAAAGTGGTTTTTCAACACTAACACAAGTGCGAAAAGTGGTTTTTCCACACTAATACAAGTGCAAAAGTGGTTTCCTGCACCAACACAAGTGCGAAAAGTGGTTTTTCAACACTAACAGAAGTGCGAAAAGTGGTTTTTCAACACTAACACAAGTGCGAAAAGTGGTTTTTCAACACTATCACAAGTGCAAAAAGTGTTTTTTCCACACTAATACAAGTGCAAAAGTGGTTTCCTGCACCAACACAAGTGTGAAAAGTGGTTTTTCAACACTATCACAAGTGCAAAAAGTAGTTTTGCCACACTAATACAAGTGCAAAAGTGGTTTCCTGCACCAACACAAGTGTGAAAAGTGGTTTTTCAACACTAACACAAGTGCGAAAAGTGGTTTTTCAACACTATCACAAGTGCAAAAAGTGTTTTTTCCACACTAATACAAGTGCAAAAGTGGTTTCCTGCACCAACACAAGTGCGAAAAGTGGTTTTTCAACACTAACACAACTTCCGAAAAGTGGTTTTTCAACACTAACACAAGTGCGAAAAGTGGTTTTTCCACACTAATACAAGTGCAAAAGTGGTTTCCTGCACCAACACAAGTGCAAAAAGTGGTTTTTCAACACTAACACAAGTGCGAAAAGTGGTTTTTCAACACTATCACAAGTGCAAAAATTGTTTTTTCCACACTAATACAAGTGCAAAAGTGGTTTCCTGCACCAACACAAGTGCGAAAAGTGGTTTTTCAACACTAACACAAGTGCGAAAAGTGGTTTTTCAACACTATCACAAGTGCAAAAAGTGTTTTTTCCACACTAATACAAGTGCAAAAGTGGTTTCCTGCACCAACACAAGTGTGAAAAGTGGTTTTTCAACACTAACACAAGTGCGAAAAGTGGTTTTTCAACACTAACACAAGTGCAAAAAGTGTTTTTTCGACACTAATTACAAGTGCAAAAGTGGTTTCCTGCACCAACACAAGTGTGAAAAGTGGTTTTTCAACACTATCACAAGTGCAAAAAGTAGTTTTGCCACACTAATACAAGTGCAAAAGTGGTTTCCTGCACCAACACAAGTGTGAAAAGTGGTTTTTCAACACTAACACAAGTGCGAAAAGTGGTTTTTCAACACTATCACAAGTGCAAAAAGTGTTTTTTCCACACTAATACAAGTGCAAAAGTGGTTTCCTGCACCAACACAAGTGCGAAAAGTGGTTTTTCAACACTAACACAACTTCCGAAAAGTGGTTTTTCAACACTAACACAAGTGCGAAAAGTGGTTTTTCCACACTAATACAAGTGCAAAAGTGGTTTCCTGCACCAACACAAGTGCAAAAAGTGGTTTTTCAACACTAACACAAGTGCGAAAAGTGGTTTTTCAACACTATCACAAGTGCAAAAATTGTTTTTTCCACACTAATACAAGTGCAAAAGTGGTTTCCTGCACCAACACAAGTGCGAAAAGTGGTTTTTCAACACTAACACAAGTGCGAAAAGTGGTTTTTCAACACTATCACAAGTGCAAAAAGTGTTTTTTCCACACTAATACAAGTGCAAAAGTGGTTTCCTGCACCAACACAAGTGTGAAAAGTGGTTTTTCAACACTAACACAAGTGCAAAAAGTGGTTTTTCAACACTAACACAAGTGCAAAAAGTGTTTTTTCGACACTAATTACAAGTGCAAAAGTGGTTTCCTGCACCAACACAAGTGCGAAAAGTGGTTTTTCAACACTAACACAAGTGTGAAAAGTCGTTTTTCAACACTATCACAAGTGCAAAAAGTGTTTTTTCCACACTAATACAAGTGCAAAAGTGGTTTCCTGCACCAACACAAGTGCGAAAAGTGGTTTTTCAACACTAACACAAGTGCGAAAAGTGGTTTTTCAACACTAACACAAGTGCGAAAAGTGGTTTTTCAACGCTAACACAAGTGCAAAAAGTGGTTTTTCCACACTAATACAAGTGCAAAAGTGGTTTCCTGCACCAACACAAGTGCGAAAGTGGTTTTTCAACACCAACACAAGTGCGAAAAGTGGTTTTTCCACACTAACACAAGTGCGAAAAGTGGTTTTTCAACACTATCACAAGTGCAAAAAGTGTTTATTCCACATTAATACAAGTGCAAAAGTGGTTTCCTGCACCAACACAACTGTGAAAAGTGGTTTTTCAACACTAACACAAGTGCGAAAAGTGGTTTTTCAACACTAACACAAGTGCGAAAAGTGGTTTGTCCACACTAATACAAGTGCAAAAGTGGTTTCCTGCACCAACACAAGTGCGAAAAGTGGTTTTTCAACACTAACACAAATGCGAAAAGTGGTTTTTCAACACTATCACAAGTGCAAAAAGTGGTTTTTCCACACTAATACAAGTGCAAAAGTGGTTTCCTGCACCAACACAAGTGCGAGAAGTGGTTTTTCAACACTAACACAAGTGCGAAAAGTGGTTTTTCAACACTATCACAAGTGCAAAAAGTGTTTTTTCCACACTAATACAAGTGCAAAAGTGGTTTCCTGCACCAGCACAAGTGCGAAAAGTGGTTTTTCAACACTAATACAAGTGCGAAAAGTGGTTTTTCAACACTAACACAAGTGCGAAAAGTGGTTTTTCCACACTAATACAAGTGCAAAAGTGGTTTCCTGCACCAACACAAGTGCGAAAAGTGGTTTTTCAACACTAACACAAGTGCGAAAAGTGGTTTTTCCACACTAATACAAGTGCAAAAGTGGTTTTCTGCACCAACACAAGTGCGAAAAGTGGTTTTTCAACACTAACACAAGTGCGAAAAGTGGTTTTTCAACACTAACACAAGTGCGAAAAGTGGTTTTTCAACACTATCACAAGTGCAAAAAGTGTTTTTTCCACACTAATACAAGCGCAAAAGTGGTTTCCTGCACCAACACAAGTGCGAAAAGTGGTTTTTCCACACTAATACAAGTGCAAAAGTGGTTTCCTGCACCAACACAAGTGCGAAAAGTGGTTTTTCAACACTAACACAAGTGCGAAAAGTGGTTTTTCAACACTAACACAAGTGCGAAAAGTGGTTTTTCCACACTAATACAAGTGCAAAAGTGGTTTCCTGCACCAACACAAGTGCGAAAAGTGGTTTTTCAACACTAACACAAGTGCGAAAAGTGGTTTTTCAACACTAACACAAGTGCGAAAAGTGGTTCTTCAACACTAACACAAGTGTGAAAAGTGGTTTCCTGCACCAACACAAGTGCGAAAAGTGGTTTTTCAACACTAACACAAGTGCGAAAAGTGGTTTTTCAACACTATCACAAGTGCAAAAAGTGGTTTTTCCACACTAATACAAGTGCAAAAGTGGTTTCCTGCACCAACACAAGTGCGAAAAGTGGTTTTTCAACACTAACACAAGTGTGAAAAGTAGTTTTTCCACACTAACACAAGTGTGAAAAGTGGTTTTTCAACACTATCACAAGTGCAAAAAGTGTTTATTCCACATTAATACAAGTGCAAAAGTGGTTTCCTGCCCCAACACAACTGCGAAAAGTGGTTTTTCAACACTAACACAAGTGCGAAAAGTGGTTTTTCAACACTAACACAAGTGCGAAAAGTGGTTTGTCCACACTAATACAAGTGCAAAAGTGGTTTACTGCACCAACACAAGTGCAAAAAGTGGTTTTTCAACACTAACACAAATGCGAAAAGTGGTTTTTCAACACTATCACAAGTGCAAAAAGTGGTTTTTCCACACTAATACAAGTGCAAAAGTGGTTTCCTTCACCAACACAAGTGCGAAAAGTGGTTTTTCAACACTAACACAAGTGCGAAAAGTGGTTTTTCAACACTATCACAAGTGTAAAAAGTGTTTTTTCCACACTAATACAAGTGCAAAAGTGGTTTCCTGCACCAGCACAAGTGCGAAAAGTGGTTTTTCAACACTAATACAAGTGTGAAAAGTGGTTTTTCAACACTAACACAAGTGCGAAAAGTGGTTTTTCCACACTAATACAAGTGCAAAAGTGGTTTCCTGCACCAACACAAGTGCGAAAAGTGGTTTTTCAACACTAACACAAGTGCAAAAAGTGGTTTTTCCACACTAATACAAGTGCAAAAGTGGTTTTCTGCACCAACACAAGTGCGAAAAGTGGTTTTTCAACACTAACACAAGTGCGAAAAGTGGTTTTTCAACACTAACACAAGTGCGAAAAGTGGTTTTTCAACACCATCACAAGTGCAAAAAGTGTTTTTTCCACACTAATACAAGTGCAAAAGTGGTTTCCTGCACCAACACAAGTGCGAAAAGTGGTTTTTCCACACTAATACAAGTGCAAAAGTGGTTTCCTGCACCAACACAAGTGCGAAAAGTGGTTTTTCAACACTAACACAAGTGCGAAAAGTGGTTTTTCAACACTAACACAAGTGCAAAAGTGGTTTCCTGAACCAACACAAGTGCGAAAAGTGGTTTTTCAACACTAACACAAGTGTGAAAAGTGGTTTTTCAAAACTATCACAAGTGCAAAAAGTGTTTTTTCCACACTAATACAAGTGCAAAAGTGTTTTTTCAACACTAACACAAGTGCGAAAAGTGGTTTTTCCACACTAATACAAGTGCAAAAGTGGTTTCCTGCACCAACACAAGTGCGAAAAGTGGTTTTTCAACACTAACACAAGTGCGAAAAGTGGTTTTTCAACACTATCACAAGTGCAAAAAGTGGTTTTTCCACACTAATACAAGTGCAAAGTGGTTTCCTGCACCAACACAAGTGCGAAAAGTGGTTTTTCAACACTAACAGAAGTTCGAAAAGTGGTTTTTCAACACTAACACAAGTGCGAAAAGTGGTTTTTCAACACTATCACAAGTGCAAAAGTGTTTTTTCCACACTAATACAAGTGCAAAAGTGGTTTCCTGCACCAACACAAGTGCGAGAAGGGGTTTTTCAACACTAACACAAGTGCGAAAAGTGGTTTTTCAACAATAACACAAGTGCGAAATGTGGTTTTTCCACACTAATACAAGTGCAAAAAGTGTTTTTTCCACACTAATTCAAGTGCAAAAGTGGTTTCCTGCAACAACACAAGTGCGAAAAGTGGTTTTTCAACACTAACACAACTGCCGAAAAGTGGTTTTTCAACACTAACACAAGTGCGAAAAGTGGTTTTTCCACACTAATTCAAGTGCAAAAGTGGTTTCCTGCAACAACACAAGTGCGAAAAGTGGTTTTTCAACACTAACACAACTGCCGAAAAGTGGTTTTTCAACACTAACACAAGTGCGAAAAGTGGTTTTTCCTCACGAATACAAGTGCAAAAGTGGTTTCCTGAACCAACACAAGTGCAAAAAGTGGTTTTTCAACACTAACACAAGTGCGAAAAGTGGTTTTTCAACACTATAACAAATGCAAAAAGTGTTTTTTCCACACTAATACAAATGCAAAAGTGGTTTCATGCACCAACACAAATGCGAAAAGTGGTTTTTCCACACTAATACAAATGCAAAAGTGGTTTCCTGCACCAACACAAGTGCGAAAAGTGGATTTTCAACACTAACACAAGTGTGAAAAGTGGTTTTTCAACACTAACACAAGTGTGAAAAGTGGTTTTTCAAAACTATCACAAGTGCAAAAAGTGTTTTTTCCACACTAATACAAGTGCAAAAGTGTTTTTTCAACACTAACACAAGTGCGAAAAGTGGTTTTTCCACACTAATACAAGTGCAAAAGTGGTTTCCTGCACCAACACAAGTGCGAAAAGTGGTTTTTCAACACTAACACAAGTGCGAAAAGTGGTTTTTCAACACTATCACAAGTGCAAAAAGTGGTTTTTCCACACTAATACAAGTGCAAAGTGGTTTCCTGCACCAACACAAGTGCGAAAAGTGGTTTTTCAACACTAACAGAAGTTCGAAAAGTGGTTTTTCAACACTAACACAAGTGCGAAAAGTGGTTTTTCAACACTATCACAAGTGCAAAAGTGTTTTTTCCACACTAATACAAGTGCAAAAGTGGTTTCCTGCACCAACACAAGTGCGAGAAGGGGTTTTTCAACACTAACACAAGTGCGAAAAGTGGTTTTTCAACAATAACACAAGTGCGAAATGTGGTTTTTCCACACTAATACAAGTGCAAAAAGTGTTTTTTCCACACTAATTCAAGTGCAAAAGTGGTTTCCTGCAACAACACAAGTGCGAAAAGTGGTTTTTCAACACTAACACAACTGCCGAAAAGTGGTTTTTCAACACTAACACAAGTGCGAAAAGTGGTTTTTCCACACTAATTCAAGTGCAAAAGTGGTTTCCTGCAACAACACAAGTGCGAAAAGTGGTTTTTCAACACTAACACAACTGCCGAAAAGTGGTTTTTCAACACTAACACAAGTGCGAAAAGTGGTTTTTCCTCACGAATACAAGTGCAAAAGTGGTTTCCTGAACCAACACAAGTGCAAAAAGTGGTTTTTCAACACTAACACAAGTGCGAAAAGTGGTTTTTCAACACTATAACAAATGCAAAAAGTGTTTTTTCCACACTAATACAAATGCAAAAGTGGTTTCATGCACCAACACAAATGCGAAAAGTGGTTTTCCCACACTAATACAAATGCAAAAGTGGTTTCCTGCACCAACACAAGTGCGAAAAGTGGATTTTCAACACTAACACAAGTGTGAAAAGTGGTTTTTCAACACTATCACAAGTGCGAAAAGTGGTTTTTCAACACTATCACAAGTGCAAAAAGTGTTTTTTCCACCCTAATACAAGTGCAAAAGTGGTTTCCTGCACCAACACAAATGCGAAAAGTGGTTTTTCCACACTAATACAAATGCAAAAGTGGTTTCCTGCACCAACACAAGTGCGAAAAGTGGTTTTTCAACACTAACACAAGTGTGAAAAGTGGTTTTTCAACACTATCACAAGTGCAAAAAGTGTTTTTTCCACACTAATTCAAGTGCAAAAGTGGTTTCCTGCAACAACACAAGTGCGAAAAGTGGTTTTTCAACACTAACACAAGTGCGAAAAGTGGTTTTTCAACACTATCACAAGTGCAAAAAGTGGTTTTTCCACACTAATACAAGTGCAAAAGTGGTTTCCTGCACCAACACAAGTGCGAAAAGTGGTTTTTCAACACTAATACAAGTGCGAAAAGTGGTTTTTCAACACTAACACAAGTGCGAAAAGTGGTTTTTCCACACTAATACAAGTGCAAAAGTGGTTTCCTGCACCAACACAAGTGCGAAAAGTGGTTTTTCAACACTAACACAAGTGCGAAAAGTGGTTTTTCCACACTAATACAAGTGCAAAAGTGGTTTTCTGCACCAACACAAGTGCGAAAAGTGGTTTTTCAACACTAACACAAGTGCGAAAAGTGGTTTTTCAACACTAACACAAGTGCGAAAAGTGGTTTTTCAACACTATCACAAGTGCAAAAAGTGTTTTTTCCACACTAATACAAGTGCAAAAGTGGTTTCCTGCACCAACACAAGTGCGAAAAGTGGTTTTTCCACACTAATACAAGTGCAAAAGTGGTTTCCTGCACCAACACAAGTGCGAAAAGTGGTTTTTCAACACTAACACAAGTGCGAAAAGTGGTTTATCAACACTAACACAAGTGCGAAAAGTGGTTTTTTCCACACTAATACAAGTGCAAAAGTGGTTTCCTGCACCAACACAAGTGCGAAAAGTGGTTTTTCAACACTAACACAAGTGCAAAAAGTGGTTTTTCCACACTAACACAAGTGCAAAAGTGGTTTCCTGAACCAACACAAGTGCGAAAAGTGGTTTTTCAACACTAACACAAGTGTGAAAAGTGGTTTTTCAAAACTATCAGAAGTGCAAAAAGTGTTTTTTCCACACTAATTCAAGTGCAAAAGTGGTTTCCTGCAACAACACAAGTGCGAAAAGTGGTTTTTCAACACTAACACAAGTGCGAAAAGTGGTTTTTCCACACTAATACAAGTGCAAAAGTGGTTTCCTGAACCAACACAAGTGCAAAAAGTGGTTTTTCAACACTAACACAAGTGCGAAAAGTGGTTTTTCAACACTATCACAAGTGCAAAAAGTGTTTTTTCCACACTAATACAAGTGCAAAAGTGGTTTCCTGCACCAACACAAGTGCGAAAAGTGGTTTTTCAACACTAACACAAGTGCGAAAAGTGGTTTTTCAACACTAACACAAGTGCGAAAAGTGGTTTTTCAACACTATCACAAGTGCAAAAAGTGTTTTTTCCACACTAATACAAGTGCAAAAGTGGTTTCCTGCACCAACACAAGTGCGAAAAGTGGTTTTTCCACACTAATACAAATGCAAAAGTGGTTTCCTGCACCAACACAAGTGCGAAAAGTGGTTTTTCAACACTAACACAAGTGCGAAAAGTGGTTTTTCAACACTATCACAAGTGCAAAAAGTGTTTTTTCCACACTAATTCAAGTGCAAAAGTGGTTTCCTGCAACAACACAAGTGCGAAAAGTGGTTTTTCAACACTAACACAAGTGCGAAAAGTGGTTTTTCAACACTATCACAAGTGCAAAAAGTGTTTTTTCCACACTAATACAAGTGCAAAAGTGGTTTCCTGCACAAGCACAAGTGCGAAAAGTGGTTTTTCAACACTAATACAAGTGCGAAAAGTGGTTTTTCAACACTAACACAAGTGCGAAAAGTGGTTTTTCCACACTAATACAAGTGCAAAAGTGGTTTCCTGCACCAACACAAGTGCGAAAAGTGGTTTTTCAACACTAACACAAGTGCGAAAAGTGGTTTTTCCACACTAATACAAGTGCAAAAGTGGTTTTCTGCACCAACACAAGTGCGAAAAGTGGTTTTTCAACACTAACACAAGTGCGAAAAGTGGTTTTTCAACACTAGCACAAGTGCGAAAAGTGGTTTTTCAACACTATCACAAGTGCAAAAAGTGTTTTTTCCACACTAATACAAGTGCAAAAGTGGTTTCCTGCACCAACACAAGTGCGAAAAGTGGTTTTTCCACACTAATACAAGTGCAAAAGTGGTTTCCTGCACCAACACAAGTGCGACAAGTGGTTTTTCAACACTAACACAAGTGCGAAAAGTGGTTTTTCAACACTAACACAAGTGCGAAAAGTGGTTTTTCCACACCAATACAAGTGCAAAAGTGGTTTCCTGCACCAACACAAGTGCGAAAAGTGGTTTTTCAACACTAACACAGGTGCGAAAGGTGGTTTTTCCACACTAACACAAGTGCAAAAGTGGTTTCCTGAACCAACACAAGTGCGAAAAGTGGTTTTTCAACACTAACACAAGTGTGAAAAGTGGTTTTTCAAAACTATCACAAGTGCAAAAAGTGTTTTTTCCACACTAATACAAGTGCAAAAGTGTTTTTTCAACACTAACACAAGTGCGAAAAGTGGTTTTTCCACACTAATACAAGTGCAAAAGTGGTTTCCTGCACCAACACAAGTGCGAAAAGTGGTTTTTCAACACTAACACAAGTGCGAAAAGTGGTTTTTCAACACTATCACAAGTGCAAAAAGTGGTTTTTCCACACTAATACAAGTGCAAAGTGGTTTCCTGCACCAACACAAGTGCGAAAAGTGGTTTTTCAACACTAACAGAAGTTCGAAAAGTGGTTTTTCAACACTAACACAAGTGCGAAAATTGGTTTTTCAACACTATCACAAGTGCAAAAGTGTTTTTTCCACACTAATACAAGTGCAAAAGTGGTTTCCTGCACCAACACAAGTGCGAGAAGGGGTTTTTCAACACTAACACAAATGCGAAAAGTGGTTTTTCAACAATAACACAAGTGCGAAAAGTGGTTTTTCCACACTAATACAAGTGCAAAAAGTGTTTTTTCCACACTAATTCAAGTGCAAAAGTGGTTTCCTGCAACAACACAAGTGCGAAAAGTGGTTTTTCAACACTAACACAAGTGCGAAAAGTGGTTTTTCAACAATAAC
>NW_027618358.1:0-76000 GCF_964187855.1 Myxine glutinosa | reverse complement strand
TCAACACTAACACAAGTGCGAAAAGTGGTTTTTCAACACTAACACAAGTGCGAAAAGTGGTTTTTCAACACTAACACAAGTGCGAAAAGTGGTTTTTGCACACTAATACAAGTGCAAAAGTGGTTTTCTCCACCAACACAAGTGCGAAAAGTGGTTTTTCAACACTAACACAAGTGCGAAAAGTTGTTTTTCAACACTAACACAAGTGCGAAAAGTGTTTTTTCCACACTAATACAAGTGCAAAAGTGTTTTCCTGCACCACCACATGTGCGAAAAGTTGTTTTTCAACACTAACACAAGTGCGAAAAGTGGTTTTTCAACACTAACACAAGTGCGAAAAGTGTTTTTTCAACACTAACACAAGTGCGAAAAGTGGTTTTTCCACACTAATACAAGTGCAAAAGTGGTTTCCTGCACCAACACAAGTGCGAAAAGTCGTTTTTCAACAATAACACAAGCGCGAAAAGTGGTTTTTCAACACTATCACAAGTGCAAAAAGTGTTTTTTCCACACTAATACAAGTGCAAAAGTGGTTTCCTGCACCAACACAAGTGCGAAAAGTGGTTTTTCAACACTATCACAAGTGCAAAAAGTGTTTTTTCTACACTAATACAAGTGCAAAAAGTGTTTTTTCCACACTAATACAAGTGCGAAAAGTGGTTTTTCAACACTAACACAAGTGCGAAAAGTGGTTTTTCAACACTATCACAAGTGCAAAAAGTGTTTTTTCCACACTAATACAAGTGCAAAAGTGGTTTCCTGCACCAACACAAGTGCGAAAAGTGGTTTTTCAACACTAACACAAGTGCGAAAAGCGGTTTTTCAACACTAACGCAAGTGCAAAAAGTGTTTTTTCCACACTAATACAAGTGCAAAAGTGGTTTCCTGCACCAACACAAGTGCGAAAAGTTGTTTTTCAACACTAACACAAGTGCGAAAAGTGGTTTTTCAACACTAACCCAAGTGCGAAAAGTGGTTTTTCAACACTAACACAAGTGCGAAAAGTGGTTTTACAACACTAATACAAGTGCAAAAGTGGTTTCCTGCACCAACACAAGTGCGAAAAGTGGTTTTTCAACACTAACACAAGTGCGAAAAGTGGTTTGTCAAAACTAACACAAGTGCGAAAAGTGTTTTTTCCACACTAATACAAGTGCAAAAGTGGTTTCCTGCACCAACAGAGGTGCGAAAAGTGGTTTTTCACCACTAACACAAGTGCGAAAAGTGGTTTTTCAACACTAACACAGTGCGAAAAGTGGTTTTTCAACACTAACACAAGTGCGAAAAGTGGTTTTTCCACACTAATACAAATGCAAAAGTGGTTTCCTGCACCAACACAAGTGCGAAAAGTGGTTTTTCAACAATAACACAAGTGCGAAAAGTGGTTTTTCAACACTATCACAAGTGCAAAAAGTGTTTTTTCCACACTAATACAAATGCAAAAGTGGTTTCCTGCACCAACACAAGTGCGAAAAGTGGTTTTTCAACACTATCACAAGTGCAAAAAGTGTTTTTTCTACACTAATACAAGTGCAAAAAGTGTTTTTTCCACACTAATACAAGTGCGAAAAGTGGTTTTTCAACACTAACACAAGTGCGAAAAGTGGTTTTTCAACAATAACACAAGTGCGAAAAGTGGTTTTTCCACACTAATACAAGTGCATAAGTGGTTTCCTGCACAAACACAATTGCGAGAAGTGGTTTTTCCACACTAATACAAGTGCAAAAGTGGTTTCCTGCACCAACACAAGTGTGAAATGTGGTTTTTCAACAATAACACAAGTGCGAAAAGTGGTTTTTCAACACTAACACAACTGCGAAAAGTGTATTTTCCACACTAATACAAGTGCAAAAGTGGTTTCCTGCACCAACACAAGTGCAAAAAGTGGTTTTTCAACACTAACACAAGTGCGAAAAGTGGTTTTTCAACACTAACACATGTGCGAAAAGTGGTTTTTCAACACTAACACAAGTGCGAAAAGTGGTTTTTCCACACTAATACAAGTGCAAAAGTGGTTTCCTGCACCAATAAAAGTGCGAAAAGTGGTTTTTCAACACTAACACAAGTGCGAAAAGTGGTTTTTCAACACTATCACAAGTGCAAAAAGTGTTTTTTCCACACTAATACAAGTGCAAAAGTGGTTTTTCAACACTAACACAAGTGCGAAAAGTGGTTTTTCAACACTAACACAATTGCGAAAAGTGGTTTTTCAACACTAACACAAGTGCGAAAAGTGGTTTTTCAACACGAACACAAATGCGAAAAGTGGTTTTTAACACTAACACAAGTGCGAAAAGTGTTTTTTCCACACTAATACAAGTGCGAAAAGTGGTTTCCTGCACCAACACAAGTGCGAAAAGTGGTTTTTCAACACTAACACAAGTGCGAAAAGTGGTTTTTCAACACTAACACAAATGCGAAAAGTGGTTTTTAACACTAACACAAGTGCGAAAAGTGTTTTTTCCACACTAATACAAGTGCAAAAGTGGTTTCCTGCACCAACACAAGTGCGAAAAGTGGTTTCCTTCACTAACACATGTGCGAAAAGTGGGTTTTCAACACTATCACAAGTGCAAAAAGTGTGTTTTCTACACTAATACAAGTGCAAAAGTGGTTTCCTGCACCAACACAAGTGCGAAAAGTGGTTTCCTTCACTAACACATGTGCGAAAAGTGGGTTTTCAACACTATCACAAGTGCAAAAGTGGTTTCCTGCACCAACACAAGTGCAAAAGTGGTTTCCTGCAATAACACAAGTGTGAAAAGTGGTTTTTCAACACTATCACAAGTGCAAAAAGTGTTTTCTACACTAATACAAGTGCAAAAAGTGTTTTTTCCACACTAATACAAGTGCGAAAAGTGGTTTTTCAACACTAACACAAGTGCGAAAAGTGGTTTTTCAACACTATCACAAGTGCAAAAAGTGTTTTTTCTACACTAATACAAGTGCAAAAAGTGTTTTTTCCACAATAATACAAGTGCGATAAGTGGTTTTTCAACACTAACACAAGTGCGAAAAGTGGTTTTTCAACAATAACACAAGTGCGAAAAGTGGTTTTTCCACACTAATACAAGTGCATAAGTGGTTTCCTGCACCAACACAAGTGCGAAAAGTGGTTTTTCAACACTAACACAAGTGCGAAAAGTGGTTTTTCAACACTATCACAAGTGCAAAAAGTGTTTTTTCCACACTAATACAAGTGCAAAAGTGGTTTTTCAACACTAACACAAGTGCGAAAAGTGGTTTTTCAACACTAACACAATTGCGAAAAGTGGTTTTTCAACACTAACACAAGTGCGAAAAGTAGTTTTTCAACACGAACACAAATGCGAAAAGTGGTTTTTAACACTAACACAAGTGCGAAAAGTGTTTTTTCCACACTAATACAAGTGCGAAAAGTGGTTTCCTGCACCAACACAAGTGCGAAAAGTGGTTTTTCAACACTAACACAAGTGCGAAAAGTGGTTTTTCAACACTAACACAAATGCGAAAAGTGGTTTTTAACACTAACACAAGTGCGAAAAGTGTTTTTTCCACACTAATACAAGTGCAAAAGTGGTTTCCTGCACCAACACAAGTGCGAAAAGTGGTTTCCTTCACTAACACATGTGCGAAAAGTGGGTTTTCAACACTATCACAAGTGCAAAAAGTGTGTTTTCTACACTAATACAAGTGCAAAAGTGGTTTCCTGCACCAACACAAGTGCGAAAAGTGGTTTCCTTCACTAACACATGTGCGAAAAGTGGGTTTTCAACACTATCACAAGTGCAAAAAGTGTTTTTTCCACACTAATACAAGTGCAAAAGTGGTTTCCTGCACCAACACAAGTGCGAAAAGTGGTTTCCTTCACTAACACATGTGCGAAAAGTGGGTTTTCAACACTATCACAAGTGCAAAAGTGGTTTCCTGCACCAACACAAGTGCAAAAGTGGTTTCCTGCAATAACACAAGTGTGAAAAGTGGTTTTTCAACACTATCACAAGTGCAAAAAGTGTTTTCTACACTAATACAAGTGCAAAAAGTGTTTTTTCCACACTAATACAAGTGCGAAAAGTGGTTTTTCAACACTAACACAAGTGCGAAAAGTGGTTTTTCAACACTATCACAAGTGCAAAAAGTGTTTTTTCTACACTAATACAAGTGCAAAAAGTGTTTTTTCCACAATAATACAAGTGCGATAAGTGGTTTTTCAACACTAACACAAGTGCGAAAAGTGGTTTTTCAACAATAACACAAGTGCGAAAAGTGGTTTTTCCACACTAATACAAGTGCATAAGTGGTTTCCTGCACCAACACAAGTGCGAAAAGTGGTTTTTCAACACTAACACAAGTGCGAGAAGTGGTTTTTCCACACTAATACAAGTGCAAAAGTGGTTTCCTGCACCAACACAAGTGCGAAATGTGGTTTTTCAACACTAACAGAAGTGCGAAAAGCGGTTTTTCAACACTAACACAAGTGCAAAAAGTGTTTTTTCCACACTAATACAAGTGCAAAAGTGGTTTCCTGCAACAACACAAGTGCGAAAAGTGGTTTTTCCACACTAATACAAGTGCAAAAGTGGTTTCCTGCACCAACACAAGTGCGAAAAGTCGTTTTTCAACAATAACACAAGCGCGAAAAGTGGTTTTTCAACACTATCACAAGTGCAAAAAGTGTTTTTTCCACACTAATACAAGTGCAAAAGTGGTTTCCTGCACCAACGAAAGTGCGAAAAGTGGTTTTTCAACACTATCACAAGTGCAAAAAGTGTTTTTTCTACACTAATACAAGTGCAAAAAGTGTTTTTTCCACACTAATACAAGTGCGAAAAGTGGTTTTTCAACACTAACACAAGTGCGAAAAGTGGTTTTTCAACACTATCACAAGTGCAAAAAGTGTTTTTTCCACACTAATACAAGTGCAAAAGTGGTTTCCTGCACCAACACAAGTGCGAAAAGTGGTTTTTCAACACTAACACAAGTGCGAAAAGCGGTTTTTCAACACTAACGCAAGTGCAAAAAGTGTTTTTTCCACACTAATACAAGTGCAAAAGTGGTTTCCTGCACCAACACAAGTGCGAAAAGTTGTTTTTCAACACTAACACAAGTGCGAAAAGTGGTTTTTCAACACTAACCCAAGTGCGAAAAGTGGTTTTTCAACACTAACACAAGTGCGAAAAGTGGTTTTACAACACTAATACAAGTGCAAAAGTGGTTTCCTGCACCAACACAAGTGCGAAAAGTGGTTTTTCAACACTAACACAAGTGCGAAAAGTGGTTTTTCAAAACTAACACAAGTGCGAAAAGTGTTTTTTCCACACTAATACAAGTGCAAAAGTGGTTTCCTGCACCAACAGAAGTGCGAAAAGTGGTTTTTCACCACTAACACAAGTGCGAAAAGTGGTTTTTCAACACTAACACAGTGCGAAAAGTGGTTTTTCAACACTAACACAAGTGCGAAAAGTGGTTTTTCCACACTAATACAAATGCAAAAGTGGTTTCCTGCACCAACACAAGTGCGAAAAGTGGTTTTTCAACACTAACACAAGTGCGAAAAGTGGTTTTTCAACAATAACACAAGTGCGAAAAGTGGTTTTTCCACACTAATACAAGTGCATAAGTGGTTTCCTGCACCAACACAAGTGCGAAAAGTGGTTTTTCAACACTAACACAAGTGCGAGAAGTGGTTTTTCCACACTAATACAAGTGCAAAAGTGGTTTCCTGCACCAACACAAGTGCGAAATGTGGTTTTTCAACACTAACAGAAGTGCGAAAAGCGGTTTTTCAACACTAACACAAGTGCAAAAAGTGTTTTTTCCACACTAATACAAGTGCAAAAGTGGTTTCCTGCAACAACACAAGTGCGAAAAGTGGTTTTTCCACACTAATACAAGTGCAAAAGTGGTTTCCTGCACCAACACAAGTGCGAAAAGTCGTTTTTCAACAATAACACAAGCGCGAAAAGTGGTTTTTCAACACTATCACAAGTGCAAAAAGTGTTTTTTCCACACTAATACAAGTGCAAAAGTGGTTTCCTGCACCAACGAAAGTGCGAAAAGTGGTTTTTCAACACTATCACAAGTGCAAAAAGTGTTTTTTCTACACCAATACAAGTGCAAAAAGTGTTTTTTCCACACTAATACAAGTGCGAAAAGTGGTTTTTCAACACTAACACAAGTGCGAAAAGTGGTTTTTCTACACTATCACAAGTGCAAAAAGTGTTTTTTCCACACTAATACAAGTGCAAAAGTGGTTTCCTGCACCAACACAAGTGCGAAAAGTGGTTTTTCAACACTAACACAAGTGCGAAAAGCGGTTTTTCAACACTAACGCAAGTGCAAAAAGTGTTTTTTCCACACTAATACAAGTGCAAAAGTGGTTTCCTGCACCAACACAAGTGCGAAAAGTTGTTTTTCAACACTAACACAAGTGCGAAAAGTGGTTTTTCAACACTAACCCAAGTGCGAAAAGTGGTTTTTCAACACTAACACAAGTGCGAAAAGTGGTTTTACAACACTAATACAAGTGCAAAAGTGGTTTCCTGCACCAACACAAGTGCGAAAAGTGGTTTTTCAACACTAACACAAGTGCGAAAAGTGGTTTTTCAAAACTAACACAAGTGCGAAAAGTGTTTTTTCCACACTAATACAAGTGCAAAAGTGGTTTCCTGCACCAACAGAAGTGCGAAAAGTGGTTTTTCACCACTAACACAAGTGCGAAAAGTGGTTTTTCAACACTAACACAGTGCGAAAAGTGGTTTTTCAACACTAACACAAGTGCGAAAAGTGGTTTTTCCACACTAATACAAATGCAAAAGTGGTTTCCTGCACCAACACAAGTGCGAAAAGTGGTTTTTCAACAATAACACAAGCGCGAAAAGTGGTTTTTCAACACTATCACAAGTGCAAAAAGTGTTTTTTCCACACTAATACAAGTGCAAAAGTGGTTTCCTGCACCAACACAAGTGCGAAAAGTGGTTTTTCAACACTATCACAAGTGCAAAAAGTGTTTTTTCTACACTAATACAAGTGCAAAAAGTGTTTTTTCCACACTAATACAAGTGCGAAAAGTGGTTTTTCAACACTAACACAAGTGCGAAAAGTGGTTTTTCAACAATAACACAAGTGCGAAAAGTGGTTTTTCCACACTAATACAAGTGCATAAGTGGTTTCCTGCACAAACACAATTGCGAGAAGTGGTTTTTCCACACTAATACAAGTGCAAAAGTGGTTTCCTGCACCAACACAAGTGCGAAATGTGGTTTTTCAACAATAACACAAGTGCGAAAAGTGGTTTTTCAACACTAACACAACTGCGAAAAGTGTATTTTCCACACTAATACAAGTGCAAAAGTGGTTTCCTGCACCAACACAAGTGCAAAAAGTGGTTTTTCAACACTAACACAAGTGCGAAAAGTGGTTTTTCAACACTAACACATGTGCGAAAAGTGGTTTTTCAACACTAACACAAGTGCGAAAAGTGGTTTTTCCACACTAATACAAGTGCAAAAGTGGTTTCCTGCACCAATAAAAGTGCGAAAAGTGGTTTTTCAACACTAACACAAGTGCGAAAAGTGGTTTTTCAACACTATCACAAGTGCAAAAAGTGTTTTTTCCACACTAATACAAGTGCAAAAGTGGTTTTTCAACACTAACACAAGTGCGAAAAGTGGTTTTTCAACACTAACACAATTGCGAAAAGTGGTTTTTCAACACTACCACAAGTGCGAAAAGTGGTTTTTCAACACGAACACAAATGCGAAAAGTGGTTTTTAACACTAACACAAGTGCGAAAAGTGTTTTTTCCACACTAATACAAGTGCGAAAAGTGGTTTCCTGCACCAACACAAGTGCGAAAAGTGGTTTTTCAACACTAACACAAGTGCGAAAAGTGGTTTTTCAACACTAACACAAATGCGAAAAGTGGTTTTTAACACTAACACAAGTGCGAAAAGTGTTTTTTCCACACTAATACAAGTGCAAAAGTGGTTTCCTGCACCAACACAAGTGCGAAAAGTGGTTTCCTTCACTAACACATGTGCGAAAAGTGGGTTTTCAACACTATCACAAGTGCAAAAAGTGTGTTTTCTACACTAATACAAGTGCAAAAGTGGTTTCCTGCACCAACACAAGTGCGAAAAGTGGTTTCCTTCACTAACACATGTGCGAAAAGTGGGTTTTCAACACTATCACAAGTGCAAAAAGTGTTTTTTCCACACTAATACAAGTGCAAAAGTGGTTTCCTGCACCAACACAAGTGCGAAAAGTGGTTTCCTTCACTAACACATGTGCGAAAAGTGGGTTTTCAACACTATCACAAGTGCAAAAGTGGTTTCCTGCACCAACACAAGTGCAAAAGTGGTTTCCTGCACTAACACAAGTGTGAAAAGTGGTTTTTCAACACTATCACAAGTGCAAAAAGTGTGTTTTCTACACTAATACAAGTGCAAAAAGTGTTTTTTCCACACTAATACAAGTGCGAAAAGTGGTTTTTCAACACTAACACAAGTGCGAAAAGTGGTTTTTCAACACTATCACAAGTGCAAAAAGTGTTTTTTCTACACTAATACAAGTGCAAAAAGTGTTTTTTCCACAATAATACAAGTGCGAAAAGTGGTTTCCTTCACTAACACATGTGCGAAAAGTGGGTTTTCAACACTATCACAAGTGCAAAAAGTGTGTTTTCTACACTAATACAAGTGCAAAAGTGGTTTCCTGCACCAACACAAGTGCGAAAAGTGGTTTCCTTCACTAACACATGTGCGAAAAGTGGGTTTTCAACACTATCACAAGTGCAAAAAGTGTTTTTTCCACACTAATACAAGTGCAAAAGTGGTTTCCTGCACCAACACAAGTGCGAAAAGTGGTTTCCTTCACTAACACATGTGCGAAAAGTGGGTTTTCAACACTATCACAAGTGCAAAAGTGGTTTCCTGCACCAACACAAGTGCAAAAGTGGTTTCCTGCAATAACACAAGTGTGAAAAGTGGTTTTTCAACACTATCACAAGTGCAAAAAGTGTTTTCTACACTAATACAAGTGCAAAAAGTGTTTTTTCCACACTAATACAAGTGCGAAAAGTGGTTTTTCAACACTAACACAAGTGCGAAAAGTGGTTTTTCAACACTATCACAAGTGCAAAAAGTGTTTTTTCTACACTAATACAAGTGCAAAAAGTGTTTTTTCCACAATAATACAAGTGCGATAAGTGGTTTTTCAACACTAACACAAGTGCGAAAAGTGGTTTTTCAACAATAACACAAGTGCAAAAAGTGGTTTTTCCACACTAATACAAGTGCATAAGTGGTTTCCTGCACCAACACAAGTGCAAAAAGTGTTTTTTCCACACTAATACAAGTGCGAAAAGTGGTTTTTCAACACTAACACAAGTGCGAAAAGTGGTTTTTCAACACTATCACAAGTGCAAAAAGTGTTTTTTCTACACTAATACAAGTGCAAAAAGTGTTTTTTCCACAATAATACAAGTGCGATAAGTGGTTTTTCAACACTAACACAAGTGCGAAAAGTGGTTTTTCAACAATAACACAAGTGCGAAAAGTGGTTTTTCCACACTAATACAAGTGCATAAGTGGTTTCCTGCACCAACACAAGTGCGAAAAGTGGTTTTTCAACACTAACACAAGTGCGAGAAGTGGTTTTTCCACACTAATACAAGTGCAAAAGTGGTTTCCTGCACCAACACAAGTGCGAAATGTGGTTTTTCAACACTAACAGAAGTGCGAAAAGCGGTTTTTCAACACTAACACAAGTGCAAAAAGTGTTTTTTCCACACTAATACAAGTGCAAAAGTGGTTTCCTGCAACAACACAAGTGCGAAAAGTGGTTTTTCCACACTAATACAAGTGCAAAAGTGGTTTCCTGCACCAACACAAGTGCGAAAAGTCGTTTTTCAACAATAACACAAGCGCGAAAAGTGGTTTTTCAACACTATCACAAGTGCAAAAAGTGTTTTTTCCACACTAATACAAGTGCAAAAGTGGTTTCCTGCACCAACGAAAGTGCGAAAAGTGGTTTTTCAACACTATCACAAGTGCAAAAAGTGTTTTTTCTACACTAATACAAGTGCAAAAAGTGTTTTTTCCACACTAATACAAGTGCGAAAAGTGGTTTTTCAACACTAACACAAGTGCGAAAAGTGGTTTTTCAACACTATCACAAGTGCAAAAAGTGTTTTTTCCACACTAATACAAGTGCAAAAGTGGTTTCCTGCACCAACACAAGTGCGAAAAGTGGTTTTTCAACACTAACACAAGTGCGAAAAGCGGTTTTTCAACACTAACGCAAGTGCAAAAAGTGTTTTTTCCACACTAATACAAGTGCAAAAGTGGTTTCCTGCACCAACACAAGTGCGAAAAGTTGTTTTTCAACACTAACACAAGTGCGAAAAGTGGTTTTTCAACACTAACCCAAGTGCGAAAAGTGGTTTTTCAACACTAACACAAGTGCGAAAAGTGGTTTTACAACACTAATACAAGTGCAAAAGTGGTTTCCTGCACCAACACAAGTGCGAAAAGTGGTTTTTCAACACTAACACAAGTGCGAAAAGTGGTTTTTCAAAACTAACACAAGTGCGAAAAGTGTTTTTTCCACACTAATACAAGTGCAAAAGTGGTTTCCTGCACCAACAGAAGTGCGAAAAGTGGTTTTTCACCACTAACACAAGTGCGAAAAGTGGTTTTTCAACACTAACACAGTGCGAAAAGTGGTTTTTCAACACTAACACAAGTGCGAAAAGTGGTTTTTCCACACTAATACAAATGCAAAAGTGGTTTCCTGCACCAACACAAGTGCGAAAAGTGGTTTTTCAACACTAACACAAGTGCGAAAAGTGGTTTTTCAACAATAACACAAGTGCGAAAAGTGGTTTTTCCACACTAATACAAGTGCATAAGTGGTTTCCTGCACCAACACAAGTGCGAAAAGTGGTTTTTCAACACTAACACAAGTGCGAGAAGTGGTTTTTCCACACTAATACAAGTGCAAAAGTGGTTTCCTGCACCAACACAAGTGCGAAATGTGGTTTTTCAACACTAACAGAAGTGCGAAAAGCGGTTTTTCAACACTAACACAAGTGCAAAAAGTGTTTTTTCCACACTAATACAAGTGCAAAAGTGGTTTCCTGCAACAACACAAGTGCGAAAAGTGGTTTTTCCACACTAATACAAGTGCAAAAGTGGTTTCCTGCACCAACACAAGTGCGAAAAGTCGTTTTTCAACAATAACACAAGCGCGAAAAGTGGTTTTTCAACACTATCACAAGTGCAAAAAGTGTTTTTTCCACACTAATACAAGTGCAAAAGTGGTTTCCTGCACCAACGAAAGTGCGAAAAGTGGTTTTTCAACACTATCACAAGTGCAAAAAGTGTTTTTTCTACACCAATACAAGTGCAAAAAGTGTTTTTTCCACACTAATACAAGTGCGAAAAGTGGTTTTTCAACACTAACACAAGTGCGAAAAGTGGTTTTTCTACACTATCACAAGTGCAAAAAGTGTTTTTTCCACACTAATACAAGTGCAAAAGTGGTTTCCTGCACCAACACAAGTGCGAAAAGTGGTTTTTCAACACTAACACAAGTGCGAAAAGCGGTTTTTCAACACTAACGCAAGTGCAAAAAGTGTTTTTTCCACACTAATACAAGTGCAAAAGTGGTTTCCTGCACCAACACAAGTGCGAAAAGTTGTTTTTCAACACTAACACAAGTGCGAAAAGTGGTTTTTCAACACTAACCCAAGTGCGAAAAGTGGTTTTTCAACACTAACACAAGTGCGAAAAGTGGTTTTACAACACTAATACAAGTGCAAAAGTGGTTTCCTGCACCAACACAAGTGCGAAAAGTGGTTTTTCAACACTAACACAAGTGCGAAAAGTGGTTTTTCAAAACTAACACAAGTGCGAAAAGTGTTTTTTCCACACTAATACAAGTGCAAAAGTGGTTTCCTGCACCAACAGAAGTGCGAAAAGTGGTTTTTCACCACTAACACAAGTGCGAAAAGTGGTTTTTCAACACTAACACAGTGCGAAAAGTGGTTTTTCAACAATAACACAAGTGCGAAAAGTGGTTTTTCCACACTAATACAAATGCAAAAGTGGTTTCCTGCACCAACACAAGTGCGAAAAGTGGTTTTTCAACAATAACACAAGCGCGAAAAGTGGTTTTTCAACACTATCACAAGTGCAAAAAGTGTTTTTTCCACACTAATACAAGTGCAAAAGTGGTTTCCTGCACCAACACAAGTGCGAAAAGTGGTTTTTCAACACTATCACAAGTGCAAAAAGTGTTTTTTCTACACTAATACAAGTGCAAAAAGTGTTTTTTCCACACTAATACAAGTGCGAAAAGTGGTTTTTCAACACTAACACAAGTGCGAAAAGTGGTTTTTCAACAATAACACAAGTGCGAAAAGTGGTTTTTCCACACTAATACAAGTGCATAAGTGGTTTCCTGCACAAACACAATTGCGAGAAGTGGTTTTTCCACACTAATACAAGTGCAAAAGTGGTTTCCTGCACCAACACAAGTGCGAAATGTGGTTTTTCAACAATAACACAAGTGCGAAAAGTGGTTTTTCAACACTAACACAACTGCGAAAAGTGTATTTTCCACACTAATACAAGTGCAAAAGTGGTTTCCTGCACCAACACAAGTGCAAAAAGTGGTTTTTCAACACTAACACAAGTGCGAAAAGTGGTTTTTCAACACTAACACATGTGCGAAAAGTGGTTTTTCAACACTAACACAAGTGCGAAAAGTGGTTTTTCCACACTAATACAAGTGCAAAAGTGGTTTCCTGCACCAATAAAAGTGCGAAAAGTGGTTTTTCAACACTAACACAAGTGCGAAAAGTGGTTTTTCAACACTATCACAAGTGCAAAAAGTGTTTTTTCCACACTAATACAAGTGCAAAAGTGGTTTTTCAACACTAACACAAGTGCGAAAAGTGGTTTTTCAACACTAACACAATTGCGAAAAGTGGTTTTTCAACACTACCACAAGTGCGAAAAGTGGTTTTTCAACACGAACACAAATGCGAAAAGTGGTTTTTAACACTAACACAAGTGCGAAAAGTGTTTTTTCCACACTAATACAAGTGCGAAAAGTGGTTTCCTGCACCAACACAAGTGCGAAAAGTGGTTTTTCAACACTAACACAAGTGCGAAAAGTGGTTTTTCAACACTAACACAAATGCGAAAAGTGGTTTTTAACACTAACACAAGTGCGAAAAGTGTTTTTTCCACACTAATACAAGTGCAAAAGTGGTTTCCTGCACCAACACAAGTGCGAAAAGTGGTTTCCTTCACTAACACATGTGCGAAAAGTGGGTTTTCAACACTATCACAAGTGCAAAAAGTGTGTTTTCTACACTAATACAAGTGCAAAAGTGGTTTCCTGCACCAACACAAGTGCGAAAAGTGGTTTCCTTCACTAACACATGTGCGAAAAGTGGGTTTTCAACACTATCACAAGTGCAAAAAGTGTTTTTTCCACACTAATACAAGTGCAAAAGTGGTTTCCTGCACCAACACAAGTGCGAAAAGTGGTTTCCTTCACTAACACATGTGCGAAAAGTGGGTTTTCAACACTATCACAAGTGCAAAAGTGGTTTCCTGCACCAACACAAGTGCAAAAGTGGTTTCCTGCACTAACACAAGTGTGAAAAGTGGTTTTTCAACACTATCACAAGTGCAAAAAGTGTTTTTTCCACACTAATACAAGTGCGAAAAGTGGTTTTTCAACACTAACACAAGTGCGAAAAGTGGTTTTTCAACACTATCACAAGTGCAAAAAGTGTTTTTTCTACACTAATACAAGTGCAAAAAGTGTTTTTTCCACAATAATACAAGTGCGAAAAGTGGTTTCCTTCACTAACACATGTGCGAAAAGTGGGTTTTCAACACTATCACAAGTGCAAAAAGTGTGTTTTCTACACTAATACAAGTGCAAAAGTGGTTTCCTGCACCAACACAAGTGCGAAAAGTGGTTTCCTTCACTAACACATGTGCGAAAAGTGGGTTTTCAACACTATCACAAGTGCAAAAAGTGTTTTTTCCACACTAATACAAGTGCAAAAGTGGTTTCCTGCACCAACACAAGTGCGAAAAGTGGTTTCCTTCACTAACACATGTGCGAAAAGTGGGTTTTCAACACTATCACAAGTGCAAAAGTGGTTTCCTGCACCAACACAAGTGCAAAAGTGGTTTCCTGCAATAACACAAGTGTGAAAAGTGGTTTTTCAACACTATCACAAGTGCAAAAAGTGTTTTCTACACTAATACAAGTGCAAAAAGTGTTTTTTCCACACTAATACAAGTGCGAAAAGTGGTTTTTCAACACTAACACAAGTGCGAAAAGTGGTTTTTCAACACTATCACAAGTGCAAAAAGTGTTTTTTCTACACTAATACAAGTGCAAAAAGTGTTTTTTCCACAATAATACAAGTGCGATAAGTGGTTTTTCAACACTAACACAAGTGCGAAAAGTGGTTTTTCAACAATAACACAAGTGCAAAAAGTGGTTTTTCCACACTAATACAAGTGCATAAGTGGTTTCCTGCACCAACACAAGTGCGAAAAGTGGTTTTTCAACACTAACACAAGTGCGAAAAGTGGTTTTTCAACACTATCACAAGTGCAAAAAGTGTTTTTTCCACACTAATACAAGTGCAAAAGTGGTTTTTCAACACTAACACAAGTGCGAAAAGTGGTTTTTCAACACTAACACAATTGCGAAAAGTGGTTTTTCAACACTAACACAAGTGCGAAAAGTGGTTTTTCAACACGAACACAAATGCGAAAAGTGGTTTTTAACACTAACACAAGTGCGAAAAGTGTTTTTTCCACACTAATACAAGTGCGAAAAGTGGTTTCCTGCACCAACACAAGTGCGAAAAGTGGTTTTTCAACACTAACACAAGTGCGAAAAGTGGTTTTTCAACACTAACACAAATGCGAAAAGTGGTTTTTAACACTAACACAAGTGCGAAAAGTGTTTTTTCCACACTAATACAAGTGCAAAAGTGGTTTCCTGCACCAACACAAGTGCGAAAAGTGGTTTCCTTCACTAACACATGTGCGAAAAGTGGGTTTTCAACACTATCACAAGTGCAAAAAGTGTGTTTTCTACACTAATACAAGTGCAAAAGTGGTTTCCTGCACCAACACAAGTGCGAAAAGTGGTTTCCTTCACTAACACATGTGCGAAAAGTGGGTTTTCAACACTATCACAAGTGCAAAAAGTGTTTTTTCCACACTAATACAAGTGCAAAAGTGGTTTCCTGCACCAACACAAGTGCGAAAAGTGGTTTCCTTCACTAACACATGTGCGAAAAGTGGGTTTTCAACACTATCACAAGTGCAAAAGTGGTTTCCTGCACCAACACAAGTGCAAAAGTGGTTTCCTGCAATAACACAAGTGTGAAAAGTGGTTTTTCAACACTATCACAAGTGCAAAAAGTGTTTTCTACACTAATACAAGTGCAAAAAGTGTTTTTTCCACACTAATACAAGTGCGAAAAGTGGTTTTTCAACACTAACACAAGTGCGAAAAGTGGTTTTTCAACACTATCACAAGTGCAAAAAGTGTTTTTTCTACACTAATACAAGTGCAAAAAGTGTTTTTTCCACAATAATACAAGTGCGATAAGTGGTTTTTCAACACTAACACAAGTGCGAAAAGTGGTTTTTCAACAATAACACAAGTGCGAAAAGTGGTTTTTCCACACTAATACAAGTGCATAAGTGGTTTCCTGCACCAACACAAGTGCGAAAAGTGGTTTTTCAACACTAACACAAGTGCGAGAAGTGGTTTTTCCACACTAATACAAGTGCAAAAGTGGTTTCCTGCACCAACACAAGTGCGAAATGTGGTTTTTCAACACTAACAGAAGTGCGAAAAGCGGTTTTTCAACACTAACACAAGTGCAAAAAGTGTTTTTTTCCACACTAATACAAGTGCAAAAGTGGTTTCCTGCAACAACACAAGTGCGAAAAGTGGTTTTTCCACACTAATACAAGTGCAAAAGTGGTTTCCTGCACCAACACAAGTGCGAAAAGTCGTTTTTCAACAATAACACAAGCGCGAAAAGTGGTTTTTCAACACTATCACAAGTGCAAAAAGTGTTTTTTCCACACTAATACAAGTGCAAAAGTGGTTTCCTGCACCAACGAAAGTGCGAAAAGTGGTTTTTCAACACTATCACAAGTGCAAAAAGTGTTTTTTCTACACTAATACAAGTGCAAAAAGTGTTTTTTCCACACTAATACAAGTGCGAAAAGTGGTTTTTCAACACTAACACAAGTGCGAAAAGTGGTTTTTCAACACTATCACAAGTGCAAAAAGTGTTTTTTCCACACTAATACAAGTGCAAAAGTGGTTTCCTGCACCAACACAAGTGCGAAAAGTGGTTTTTCAACACTAACACAAGTGCGAAAAGCGGTTTTTCAACACTAACGCAAGTGCAAAAAGTGTTTTTTCCACACTAATACAAGTGCAAAAGTGGTTTCCTGCACCAACACAAGTGCGAAAAGTTGTTTTTCAACACTAACACAAGTGCGAAATGTGGTTTTTCAACACTAACCCAAGTGCGAAAAGTGGTTTTTCAACACTAACACAAGTGCGAAAAGTGGTTTTACAACACTAATACAAGTGCAAAAGTGGTTTCCTGCACCAACACAAGTGCGAAAAGTGGTTTTTCAACACTAACACAAGTGCGAAAAGTGGTTTTTCAAAACTAACACAAGTGCGAAAAGTGTTTTTTCCACACTAATACAAGTGCAAAAGTGGTTTCCTGCACCAACAGAAGTGCGAAAAGTGGTTTTTCACCACTAACACAAGTGCGAAAAGTGGTTTTTCAACACTAACACAGTGCGAAAAGTGGTTTTTCAACACTAACACAAGTGCGAAAAGTGGTTTTTCCACACTAATACAAATGCAAAAGTGGTTTCCTGCACCAACACAAGTGCGAAAAGTGGTTTTTCAACACTAACACAAGTGCGAAAAGTGGTTTTTCAACAATAACACAAGTGCGAAAAGTGGTTTTTCCACACTAATACAAGTGCATAAGTGGTTTCCTGCACCAACACAAGTGCGAAAAGTGGTTTTTCAACACTAACACAAGTGCGAGAAGTGGTTTTTCCACACTAATACAAGTGCAAAAGTGGTTTCCTGCACCAACACAAGTGCGAAATGTGGTTTTTCAACACTAACAGAAGTGCGAAAAGCGGTTTTTCAACACTAACACAAGTGCAAAAAGTGTTTTTTTCCACACTAATACAAGTGCAAAAGTGGTTTCCTGCAACAACACAAGTGCGAAAAGTGGTTTTTCCACACTAATACAAGTGCAAAAGTGGTTTCCTGCACCAACACAAGTGCGAAAAGTCGTTTTTCAACAATAACACAAGCGCGAAAAGTGGTTTTTCAACACTATCACAAGTGCAAAAAGTGTTTTTTCCACACTAATACAAGTGCAAAAGTGGTTTCCTGCACCAACGAAAGTGCGAAAAGTGGTTTTTCAACACTATCACAAGTGCAAAAAGTGTTTTTTCTACACTAATACAAGTGCAAAAAGTGTTTTTTCCACACTAATACAAGTGCGAAAAGTGGTTTTTCAACACTAACACAAGTGCGAAAAGTGGTTTTTCTACACTATCACAAGTGCAAAAAGTGTTTTTTCCACACTAATACAAGTGCAAAAGTGGTTTCCTGCACCAACACAAGTGCGAAAAGTGGTTTTTCAACACTAACACAAGTGCGAAAAGCGGTTTTTCAACACTAACGCAAGTGCAAAAAGTGTTTTTTCCACACTAATACAAGTGCAAAAGTGGTTTCCTGCACCAACACAAGTGCGAAAAGTTGTTTTTCAACACTAACACAAGTGCGAAAAGTGGTTTTTCAACACTAACCCAAGTGCGAAAAGTGGTTTTTCAACACTAACACAAGTGCGAAAAGTGGTTTTACAACACTAATACAAGTGCAAAAGTGGTTTCCTGCACCAACACAAGTGCGAAAAGTGGTTTTTCAACACTAACACAAGTGCGAAAAGTGGTTTTTCAAAACTAACACAAGTGCGAAAAGTGTTTTTTCCACACTAATACAAGTGCAAAAGTGGTTTCCTGCACCAACAGAAGTGCGAAAAGTGGTTTTTCACCACTAACACAAGTGCGAAAAGTGGTTTTTCAACACTAACACAGTGCGAAAAGTGGTTTTTCAACACTAACACAAGTGCGAAAAGTGGTTTTTCCACACTAATACAAATGCAAAAGTGGTTTCCTGCACCAACACAAGTGCGAAAAGTGGTTTTTCAACAATAACACAAGCGCGAAAAGTGGTTTTTCAACACTATCACAAGTGCAAAAAGTGTTTTTTCCACACTAATACAAGTGCAAAAGTGGTTTCCTGCACCAACACAAGTGCGAAAAGTGGTTTTTCAACACTATCACAAGTGCAAAAAGTGTTTTTTCTACACTAATACAAGTGCAAAAAGTGTTTTCCCCACACTAATACAAGTGCGAAAAGTGGTTTTTCAACACTAACACAAGTGCGAAAAGTGGTTTTTCAACAATAACACAAGTGCGAAAAGTGGTTTTTCCACACTAATACAAGTGCATAAGTGGTTTCCTGCACAAACACAATTGCGAGAAGTGGTTTTTCCACACTAATACAAGTGCAAAAGTGGTTTCCTGCACCAACACAAGTGCGAAATGTGGTTTTTCAACAATAACACAAGTGCGAAAAGTGGTTTTTCAACACTAACACAACTGCGAAAAGTGTATTTTCCACACTAATACAAGTGCAAAAGTGGTTTCCTGCACCAACACAAGTGCAAAAAGTGGTTTTTCAACACTAACACAAGTGCGAAAAGTGGTTTTTCAACACTAACACATGTGCGAAAAGTGGTTTTTCAACACTAACACAAGTGCGAAAAGTGGTTTTTCCACACTAATACAAGTGCAAAAGTGGTTTCCTGCACCAATAAAAGTGCGAAAAGTGGTTTTTCAACACTAACACAAGTGCGAAAAGTGGTTTTTCAACACTATCACAAGTGCAAAAAGTGTTTTTTCCACACTAATACAAGTGCAAAAGTGGTTTTTCAACACTAACACAAGTGCGAAAAGTGGTTTTTCAACACTAACACAATTGCGAAAAGTGGTTTTTCAACACTACCACAAGTGCGAAAAGTGGTTTTTCAACACGAACACAAATGCGAAAAGTGGTTTTTAACACTAACACAAGTGCGAAAAGTGTTTTTTCCACACTAATACAAGTGCGAAAAGTGGTTTCCTGCACCAACACAAGTGCGAAAAGTGGTTTTTCAACACTAACACAAGTGCGAAAAGTGGTTTTTCAACACTAACACAAATGCGAAAAGTGGTTTTTAACACTAACACAAGTGCGAAAAGTGTTTTTTCCACACTAATACAAGTGCAAAAGTGGTTTCCTGCACCAACACAAGTGCGAAAAGTGGTTTCCTTCACTAACACATGTGCGAAAAGTGGGTTTTCAACACTATCACAAGTGCAAAAAGTGTGTTTTCTACACTAATACAAGTGCAAAAGTGGTTTCCTGCACCAACACAAGTGCGAAAAGTGGTTTCCTTCACTAACACATGTGCGAAAAGTGGGTTTTCAACACTATCACAAGTGCAAAAAGTGTTTTTTCCACACTAATACAAGTGCAAAAGTGGTTTCCTGCACCAACACAAGTGCGAAAAGTGGTTTCCTTCACTAACACATGTGCGAAAAGTGGGTTTTCAACACTATCACAAGTGCAAAAGTGGTTTCCTGCACCAACACAAGTGCAAAAGTGGTTTCCTGCACTAACACAAGTGTGAAAAGTGGTTTTTCAACACTATCACAAGTGCAAAAAGTGTGTTTTCTACACTAATACAAGTGCAAAAAGTGTTTTTTCCACACTAATACAAGTGCGAAAAGTGGTTTTTCAACACTAACACAAGTGCGAAAAGTGGTTTTTCAACACTATCACAAGTGCAAAAAGTGTTTTTTCTACACTAATACAAGTGCAAAAAGTGTTTTTTCCACAATAATACAAGTGCGATAAGTGGTTTTTCAACACTAACACATGTGCGAAAAGTGGTTTTTCAACAATAACACAAGTGCGAAAAGTGGTTTTTCCACACTAATACAAGTGCATAAGTGGTTTCCTGCACCAACACAAGTGCGAAAAGTGGTTTTTCAACACTAACACAAGTGCGAGAAGTGGTTTTTCCACACTAATACAAGTGCAAAAGTGGTTTCCTGCACCAACACAAGTGCGAAATGTGGTTTTTCAACACTAACAGAAGTGCGAAAAGCGGTTTTTCAACACTAACACAAGTGCAAAAAGTGTTTTTTCCACACTAATACAAGTGCAAAAGTGGTTTCCTGCACCAACACAAGTGCGAAAAGTTGTTTTTCAACACTAAGACAAGTGCGAAAAGTGGTTTTTCAACACTAACACAAGTGCGAAAAGTGGTTTTTCAACACTAACACAAGTGCGAAAAGTGGTTTTACAACACTAATACAAGTGCAAAAGTGGTTTCCTGCACCAACACAAGTGCGAAAAGTGGTTTTTCAACACTAACACAAGTGCGAAAAGTGGTTTTTCAAAACTAACACAAGTGCGAAAAGTGTTTTTTCCACACTAATACAAGTGCAAAAATGGTTTCCTGCACCAACACAAGTGCGAAAAGTGGTTTTTCACCACTAACACAAGTGCGAAAAGTGGTTTTTCAACACTAACACAAGTGCGAAAAGTGGTTTTTCAACACTAACACAAGTGCGAAAAGTGGTTTTTCAACACTAACACAAGTGCGAAAAGTGGTTTTTCCACACTAATACAAGTGCAAAAGTGGTTTCCTGCACCAACACAAGTGCGAAAAGTGGTTTTTCAACAATAACACAAGTGCGAAAAGTGATTTTTCAACACTATCACAAGTGCAAAAAGTGTTTTTTCCACACTAATACAAGTGCAAAAGTGGTTTCCTGCACCAACACAAGTGCGAAAAGTGGTTTTTCAACACTATCACAAGTGCAAAAAGTGTTTTTTCTACACTAATACAAGTGCAAAAGTGTTTTTTCCACACTAATACAAGTGCGAAAAGTGGTTTTTCAACACTAACACAAGTGCGAAAAGTGGTTTTTCAACACTATCACAAGTGCAAAAAGTGTTTTTTCCACACTAATACAAGTGCAAAAGTGGTTTCCTGCACCAACACAAGTGCGAAAAGTGGTTTTTCAACACTAACACAAGTGCGAAAAGCGGTTTTTCAACACTAACACAAGTGCGAAAAGTGGTTTTACAACACTAATACAAGTGCAAAAGTGGTTCCTGCACCAACACAAGTGCGAAAAGTTGTTTTTCAACACTAACACAAGTGCGAAAAGTGGTTTTTCAACACTAACACAAGTGCGAAAAGTGGTTTTTCAACACTAACACAAGTGCGAAATTGGTTTTACAACACTAATACAAGTGCAAAAGTGGTTTCCTGCACCAACACAAGTGCGAAAAGTGGTTTTTCAACACTAACACAAGTGCGAAAAGTGGTTTTTCAAAACTAACACAAGTGCGAAAAGTGTTTTTTCCACACTAATACAAGTGCAAAAGTGGTTTCCTGCACCAACACAAGTGCGAAAAGTGGTTTTTCACCACTAACACAAGTGCGAAAAGTGGTTTTTCAACACTAACACAAGTGCGAAAATTGGTTTTTCAACACTAACACAAGTGCGAAAAGTGGTTTTTCCACACTAATACAAATGCAAAAGTGGTTTCCTGCACCAACACAAGTGCGAAAAGTGGTTTTTCAACAATAACACAAGTGCGAAAAGTGGTTTTTCAACACTAATACAAGTGCAAAAGTGGTTTCCTGCACCAACACAAGTGCGAAAAGTGGTTTTTCAACACTATCACAAGTGCAAAAAGTGTTTTTTCTACACTAATACAAGTGCAAAAAGTGTTTTTTCCACACTAATACAAGTGCGATAAGTGGTTTTTCAACACTAACACAAGTGCAAAAAGTGGTTTTTCAACAATAACACAAGTGCGAAAAGTGGTTTTTCCACACTAATACAAGTGCATAAGTGGTTTCCTGCACCAACACAAGTGCGAAAAGTGGTTTTTCAACACTAACACAAGTGCGAGATGTGGTTTTTCCACACTAATACAAGTGCAAAAGTGGTTTCCTGCACCAACACAAGTGCGAAATGTGGTTTTTCAACAATAACACAAGTGCGAAAAGTGGTTTTTCAACACTAACACAAGTGCGAAAAGTGTATTTTCCACACTAATACAAGTGAAAAAGTGGTTTCCTGCACCAACACAAGTGCGAAAAGTGGTTTTTCAACACTAACACAAGTGCGAAAAGTTGTTTTTCAACACTAACACAAGTGCAAAAAGTGTTTTTTCCACACTAATACAAGTGCAAAAGTGTTTTCCTGCACCACCACATGTGCGAAAAGTTGTTTTTCAACACTAACACAAGTGCGAAAAGTGGTTTTTCAACACTAACACAAGTGCGAAAAGTGTTTTTTCAACACTAACACAAGTGCGAAAAGTGGTTTTTCCACACTAATACAAGTGCAAAAGTGGTTTCCTGCACCAACACAAGTGCGAAAAGTCGTTTTTCAACAATAACACAAGCGCGAAAAGTGGTTTTTCAACACTATCACAAGTGCAAAAAGTGTTTTTTCCACACTAATACAAGTGCAAAAGTGGTTTCCTGCACCAACACAAGTGCGAAAAGTGGTTTTTCAACACTATCACAAGTGCAAAAAGTGTTTTTTCTACACTAATACAAGTGCAAAAAGTGTTTTTTCCACACTAATACAAGTGCGAAAAGTGGTTTTTCAACACTAACACAAGTGCGAAAAGTGGTTTTTCAACACTATCACAAGTGCAAAAAGTGTTTTTTCCACACTAATACAAGTGCAAAAGTGGTTTCCTGCACCAACACAAGTGCGAAAAGTGGTTTTTCAACACTAACACAAGTGCGAAAAGCGGTTTTTCAACACTAACGCAAGTGCAAAAAGTGTTTTTTCCACACTAATACAAGTGCAAAAGTGGTTTCCTGCACCAACACAAGTGCGAAAAGTTGTTTTTCAACACTAACACAAGTGCGAAAAGTGGTTTTTCAACACTAACCCAAGTGCGAAAAGTGGTTTTTCAACACTAACACAAGTGCGAAAAGTGGTTTTACAACACTAATACAAGTGCAAAAGTGGTTTCCTGCACCAACACAAGTGCGAAAAGTGGTTTTTCAACACTAACACAAGTGCGAAAAGTGGTTTGTCAAAACTAACACAAGTGCGAAAAGTGTTTTTTCCACACTAATACAAGTGCAAAAGTGGTTTCCTGCACCAACAGAGGTGCGAAAAGTGGTTTTTCACCACTAACACAAGTGCGAAAAGTGGTTTTTCAACACTAACACAGTGCGAAAAGTGGTTTTTCAACACTAACACAAGTGCGAAAAGTGGTTTTTCCACACTAATACAAATGCAAAAGTGGTTTCCTGCACCAACACAAGTGCGAAAAGTGGTTTTTCAACAATAACACAAGTGCGAAAAGTGGTTTTTCAACACTATCACAAGTGCAAAAAGTGTTTTTTCCACACTAATACAAGTGCAAAAGTGGTTTCCTGCACCAACACAAGTGCGAAAAGTGGTTTTTCAACACTATCACAAGTGCAAAAAGTGTTTTTTCTACACTAATACAAGTGCAAAAAGTGTTTTTTCCACACTAATACAAGTGCGAAAAGTGGTTTTTCAACACTAACACAAGTGCGAAAAGTGGTTTTTCAACAATAACACAAGTGCGAAAAGTGGTTTTTCCACACTAATACAAGTGCATAAGTGGTTTCCTGCACAAACACAATTGCGAGAAGTGGTTTTTCCACACTAATACAAGTGCAAAAGTGGTTTCCTGCACCAACACAAGTGCGAAATGTGGTTTTTCAACAATAACACAAGTGCGAAAAGTGGTTTTTCAACACTAACACAACTGCGAAAAGTGTATTTTCCACACTAATACAAGTGCAAAAGTGGTTTCCTGCACCAACACAAGTGCAAAAAGTGGTTTTTCAACACTAACACAAGTGCGAAAAGTGGTTTTTGAACACTAACACATGTGCGAAAAGTGGTTTTTCAACACTAACACAAGTGCGAAAAGTGGTTTTTCCACACTAATACAAGTGCAAAAGTGGTTTCCTGCACCAATAAAAGTGCGAAAAGTGGTTTTTCAACACTAACACAAGTGCGAAAAGTGGTTTTTCAACACTATCACAAGTGCAAAAAGTGTTTTTTCCACACTAATACAAGTGCAAAAGTGGTTTTTCAACACTAACACAAGTGCAAAAAGTGTTTTTTCTACACTAATACAAGTGCAAAAAGTGTTTTTTCCACACTAATACAAGTGCGAAAAGTGGTTTTTCAAAACTAACACAAGTGCGAAAAGTGGTTTTTCAACAATAACACAAGTGCGAAAAGTGGTTTTTCCACACTAATACAAGTGCATAAGTGGTTTCCTGCACAAACACAATTGCAAGAAGTGGTTTTTCCACACTAATACAAGTGCAAAAGTGGTTTCCTGCACCAACACAAGTGCGAAATGTGGTTTTTCAACAATAACACAAGTGCGAAAAGTGGTTTTTCAACACTAACACAACTGCGAAAAGTGTATTTTCCACACTAATACAAGTGCAAAAGTGGTTTCCTGCACCAACACAAGTGCAAAAAGTGGTTTTTCAACACTAACACAAGTGCGAAAAGTGGTTTTTCAACACTAACACATGTGCGAAAAGTGGTTTTTCAACACTAACACAAGTGCGAAAAGTGGTTTTTCCACACTAATACAAGTGCAAAAGTGGTTTCCTGCACCAATAAAAGTGCGAAAAGTGGTTTTTCAACACTAACACAAGTGCGAAAAGTGGTTTTTCAACACTATCACAAGTGCAAAAAGTGTTTTTTCCACACTAATACAAGTGCAAAAGTGGTTTTTCAACACTAACACAAGTGCGAAAAGTGGTTTTTCAACACTAACACAATTGCGAAAAGTGGTTTTTCAACACTACCACAAGTGCGAAAAGTGGTTTTTCAACACGAACACAAATGCGAAAAGTGGTTTTTAACACTAACACAAGTGCGAAAAGTGTTTTTTCCACACTAATACAAGTGCGAAAAGTGGTTTCCTGCACCAACACAAGTGCGAAAAGTGGTTTTTCAACACTAACACAAGTGCGAAAAGTGGTTTTTCAACACTAACACAAATGCGAAAAGTGGTTTTTAACACTAACACAAGTGCGAAAAGTGTTTTTTCCACACTAATACAAGTGCAAAAGTGGTTTCCTGCACCAACACAAGTGCGAAAAGTGGTTTCCTTCACTAACACATGTGCGAAAAGTGGGTTTTCAACACTATCACAAGTGCAAAAAGTGTGTTTTCTACACTAATACAAGTGCAAAAGTGGTTTCCTGCACCAACACAAGTGCGAAAAGTGGTTTCCTTCACTAACACTTGTGCGAAAAGTGGGTTTTCAACACTATCACAAGTGCAAAAAGTGTTTTTTCCACACTAATACAAGTGCAAAAGTGGTTTCCTGCACCAACACAAGTGCGAAAAGTGGTTTCCTTCACTAACACATGTGCGAAAAGTGGGTTTTCAACACTATCACAAGTGAAAAAGTGGTTTCCTGCACCAACACAAGTGCAAAAGTGGTTTCCTGCACTAACACAAGTGTGAAAAGTGGTTTTTCAACACTATCACAAGTGCAAAAAGTGTGTTTTCTACACTAATACAAGTGCAAAAAGTGTTTTTTCCACACTAATACAAGTGCGAAAAGTGGTTTTTCAACACTAACACAAGTGCGAAAAGTGGTTTTTCAACACTATCACAAGTGCAAAAAGTGTTTTTTCTACACTAATACAAGTGCAAAAAGTGTTTTTTCCACAATAATACAAGTGCGATAAGTGGTTTTTCAACACTAACACATGTGCGAAAAGTGGTTTTTCAACAATAACACAAGTGCGAAAAGTGGTTTTTCCACACTAATACAAGTGCATAAGTGGTTTCCTGCACCAACACAAGTGCGAAAAGTGGTTTTTCAACACTAACACAAGTGCGAGAAGTGGTTTTTCCACACTAATACAAGTGCAAAAGTGGTTTCCTGCACCAACACAAGTGCGAAATGTGGTTTTTCAACACTAACAGAAGTGCGAAAAGCGGTTTTTCAACACTAACACAAGTGCAAAAAGTGTTTTTTCCACACTAATACAAGTGCAAAAGTGGTTTCCTGCACCAACACAAGTGCGAAAAGTTGTTTTTCAACACTAAGACAAGTGCGAAAAGTGGTTTTTCAACACTAACACAAGTGCGAAAAGTGGTTTTTCAACACTAACACAAGTGCGAAAAGTGGTTTTACAACACTAATACAAGTGCAAAAGTGGTTTCCTGCACCAACACAAGTGCGAAAAGTGGTTTTTCAACACTAACACAAGTGCGAAAAGTTGTTTTTCAAAACTAACACAAGTGCGAAAAGTGTTTTTTCCACACTAATACAAGTGCAAAAATGGTTTCCTGCACCAACACAAGTGCGAAAAGTGGTTTTTCACCACTAACACAAGTGCGAAAAGTGGTTTTTCAACACTAACACAAGTGCGAAAAGTGGTTTTTCAACACTAACACAAGTGCGAAAAGTGGTTTTTCAACACTATCACAAGTGCAAAAAGTGTTTTTTCCACACTAATACAAGTGCAAAAGTGGTTTCCTGCACCAACACAAGTGCGAAAAGTGGTTTTTCAACACTAACACAAGTGCGAAAAGCGGTTTTTCAACACTAACACAAGTGCGAAAAGTGGTTTTACAACACTAATACAAGTGCAAAAGTGGTTCCTGCACCAACACAAGTGCGAAAAGTTGTTTTTCAACACTAACACAAGTGCGAAAAGTGGTTTTTCAACACTAACACAAGTGCGAAAAGTGGTTTTTCAACACTAACACAAGTGCGAAATTGGTTTTACAACACTAATACAAGTGCAAAAGTGGTTTCCTGCACCAACACAAGTGCGAAAAGTGGTTTTTCAACACTAACACAAGTGCGAAAAGTGGTTTTTCAAAACTAACACAAGTGCGAAAAGTGTTTTTTCCACACTAATACAAGTGCAAAAGTGGTTTCCTGCACCAACACAAGTGCGAAAAGTGGTTTTTCACCACTAACACAAGTGCGAAAAGTGGTTTTTCAACACTAACACAAGTGCGAAAATTGGTTTTTCAACACTAACACAAGTGCGAAAAGTGGTTTTTCCACACTAATACAAATGCAAAAGTGGTTTCCTGCACCAACACAAGTGCGAAAAGTGGTTTTTCAACAATAACACAAGTGCGAAAAGTGGTTTTTCAACACTAATACAAGTGCAAAAGTGGTTTCCTGCACCAACACAAGTGCGAAAAGTGGTTTTTCAACACTATCACAAGTGCAAAAAGTGTTTTTTCTACACTAATACAAGTGCAAAAAGTGTTTTTTCCACACTAATACAAGTGCGATAAGTGGTTTTTCAACACTAACACAAGTGCAAAAAGTGGTTTTTCAACAATAACACAAGTGCGAAAAGTGGTTTTTCCACACTAATACAAGTGCATAAGTGGTTTCCTGCACCAACACAAGTGCGAAAAGTGGTTTTTCAACACTAACACAAGTGCGAGAAGTGGTTTTTCCACACTAATACAAGTGCAAAAGTGGTTTCCTGCACCAACACAAGTGCGAAATGTGGTTTTTCAACAATAACACAAGTGCGAAAAGTGGTTTTTCAACACTAACACAAGTGCGAAAAGTGTATTTTCCACACTAATACAAGTGAAAAAGTGGTTTCCTGCACCAACACAAGTGCGAAAAGTGGTTTTTCAACACTAACACAAGTGCGAAAAGTTGTTTTTCAACACTAACACAAGTGCGAAAAGTGTTTTTTCCACACTAATACAAGTGCAAAAGTGTTTTCCTGCACCACCACATGTGCGAAAAGTTGTTTTTCAACACTAACACAAGTGCGAAAAGTGGTTTTTCAACACTAACACAAGTGCGAAAAGTGTTTTTTCAACACTAACACAAGTGCGAAAAGTGGTTTTTCCACACTAATACAAGTGCAAAAGTGGTTTCCTGCACCAACACAAGTGCGAAAAGTCGTTTTTCAACAATAACACAAGCGCGAAAAGTGGTTTTTCAACACTATCACAAGTGCAAAAAGTGTTTTTTCCACACTAATACAAGTGCAAAAGTGGTTTCCTGCACCAACACAAGTGCGAAAAGTGGTTTTTCAACACTATCACAAGTGCAAAAAGTGTTTTTTCTACACTAATACAAGTGCAAAAAGTGTTTTTTCCACACTAATACAAGTGCGAAAAGTGGTTTTTCAACACTAACACAAGTGCGAAAAGTGGTTTTTCAACACTATCACAAGTGCAAAAAGTGTTTTTTCCACACTAATACAAGTGCAAAAGTGGTTTCCTGCACCAACACAAGTGCGAAAAGTGGTTTTTCAACACTAACACAAGTGCGAAAAGCGGTTTTTCAACACTAACGCAAGTGCAAAAAGTGTTTTTTCCACACTAATACAAGTGCAAAAGTGGTTTCCTGCACCAACACAAGTGCGAAAAGTTGTTTTTCAACACTAACACAAGTGCGAAAAGTGGTTTTTCAACACTAACCCAAGTGCGAAAAGTGGTTTTTCAACACTAACACAAGTGCGAAAAGTGGTTTTACAACACTAATACAAGTGCAAAAGTGGTTTCCTGCACCAACACAAGTGCGAAAAGTGGTTTTTCAACACTAACACAAGTGCGAAAAGTGGTTTGTCAAAACTAACACAAGTGCGAAAAGTGTTTTTTCCACACTAATACAAGTGCAAAAGTGGTTTCCTGCACCAACAGAGGTGCGAAAAGTGGTTTTTCACCACTAACACAAGTGCGAAAAGTGGTTTTTCAACACTAACACAGTGCGAAAAGTGGTTTTTCAACACTAACACAAGTGCGAAAAGTGGTTTTTCCACACTAATACAAATGCAAAAGTGGTTTCCTGCACCAACACAAGTGCGAAAAGTGGTTTTTCAACAATAACACAAGTGCGAAAAGTGGTTTTTCAACACTATCACAAGTGCAAAAAGTGTTTTTTCCACACTAATACAAGTGCAAAAGTGGTTTCCTGCACCAACACAAGTGCGAAAAGTGGTTTTTCAACACTATCACAAGTGCAAAAAGTGTTTTTTCTACACTAATACAAGTGCAAAAAGTGTTTTTTCCACACTAATACAAGTGCGAAAAGTGGTTTTTCAACACTAACACAAGTGCGAAAAGTGGTTTTTCAACAATAACACAAGTGCGAAAAGTGGTTTTTCCACACTAATACAAGTGCATAAGTGGTTTCCTGCACAAACACAATTGCGAGAAGTGGTTTTTCCACACTAATACAAGTGCAAAAGTGGTTTCCTGCACCAACACAAGTGCGAAATGTGGTTTTTCAACAATAACACAAGTGCGAAAAGTGGTTTTTCAACACTAACACAACTGCGAAAAGTGTATTTTCCACACTAATACAAGTGCAAAAGTGGTTTCCTGCACCAACACAAGTGCAAAAAGTGGTTTTTCAACACTAACACAAGTGCGAAAAGTGGTTTTTCAACACTAACACATGTGCGAAAAGTGGTTTTTCAACACTAACACAAGTGCGAAAAGTGGTTTTTCCACACTAATACAAGTGCAAAAGTGGTTTCCTGCACCAATAAAAGTGCGAAAAGTGGTTTTTCAACACTAACACAAGTGCGAAAAGTGGTTTTTCAACACTATCACAAGTGCAAAAAGTGTTTTTTCCACACTAATACAAGTGCAAAAGTGGTTTTTCAACACTAACACAAGTGCGAAAAGTGGTTTTTCAACACTAACACAATTGCGAAAAGTGGTTTTTCAACACTAACACAAGTGCGAAAAGTGGTTTTTCAACACGAACACAAATGCGAAAAGTGGTTTTTAACACTAACACAAGTGCGAAAAGTGTTTTTTCCACACTAATACAAGTGCGAAAAGTGGTTTCCTGCACCAACACAAGTGCGAAAAGTGGTTTTTCAACACTAACACAAGTGCGAAAAGTGGTTTTTCAACACTAACACAAATGCGAAAAGTGGTTTTTAACACTAACACAAGTGCGAAAAGTGTTTTTTCCACACTAATACAAGTGCAAAAGTGGTTTCCTGCACCAACACAAGTGCGAAAAGTGGTTTCCTTCACTAACACATGTGCGAAAAGTGGGTTTTCAACACTATCACAAGTGCAAAAAGTGTGTTTTCTACACTAATACAAGTGCAAAAGTGGTTTCCTGCACCAACACAAGTGCGAAAAGTGGTTTCCTTCACTAACACATGTGCGAAAAGTGGGTTTTCAACACTATCACAAGTGCAAAAAGTGTTTTTTCCACACTAATACAAGTGCAAAAGTGGTTTCCTGCACCAACACAAGTGCGAAAAGTGGTTTCCTTCACTAACACATGTGCGAAAAGTGGGTTTTCAACACTATCACAAGTGCAAAAGTGGTTTCCTGCACCAACACAAGTGCAAAAGTGGTTTCCTGCAATAACACAAGTGTGAAAAGTGGTTTTTCAACACTATCACAAGTGCAAAAAGTGTTTTCTACACTAATACAAGTGCAAAAAGTGTTTTTTCCACACTAATACAAGTGCGAAAAGTGGTTTTTCAACACTAACACAAGTGCGAAAAGTGGTTTTTCAACACTATCACAAGTGCAAAAAGTGTTTTTTCTACACTAATACAAGTGCAAAAAGTGTTTTTTCCACAATAATACAAGTGCGATAAGTGGTTTTTCAACACTAACACAAGTGCGAAAAGTGGTTTTTCAACAATAACACAAGTGCGAAAAGTGGTTTTTCCACACTAATACAAGTGCATAAGTGGTTTCCTGCACCAACACAAGTGCGAAAAGTGGTTTTTCAACACTAACACAAGTGCGAAAAGTGGTTTTTCAACACTATCACAAGTGCAAAAAGTGTTTTTTCCACACTAATACAAGTGCAAAAGTGGTTTTTCAACACTAACACAAGTGCGAAAAGTGGTTTTTCAACACTAACACAATTGCGAAAAGTGGTTTTTCAACACTAACACAAGTGCGAAAAGTGGTTTTTCAACACGAACACAAATGCGAAAAGTGGTTTTTAACACTAACACAAGTGCGAAAAGTGTTTTTTCCACACTAATACAAGTGCGAAAAGTGGTTTCCTGCACCAACACAAGTGCGAAAAGTGGTTTTTCAACACTAACACAAGTGCGAAAAGTGGTTTTTCAACACTAACACAAATGCGAAAAGTGGTTTTTAACACTAACACAAGTGCGAAAAGTGTTTTTTCCACACTAATACAAGTGCAAAAGTGGTTTCCTGCACCAACACAAGTGCGAAAAGTGGTTTCCTTCACTAACACATGTGCGAAAAGTGGGTTTTCAACACTATCACAAGTGCAAAAAGTGTGTTTTCTACACTAATACAAGTGCAAAAGTGGTTTCCTGCACCAACACAAGTGCGAAAAGTGGTTTCCTTCACTAACACATGTGCGAAAAGTGGGTTTTCAACACTATCACAAGTGCAAAAAGTGTTTTTTCCACACTAATACAAGTGCAAAAGTGGTTTCCTGCACCAACACAAGTGCGAAAAGTGGTTTCCTTCACTAACACATGTGCGAAAAGTGGGTTTTCAACACTATCACAAGTGCAAAAGTGGTTTCCTGCACCAACACAAGTGCAAAAGTGGTTTCCTGCAATAACACAAGTGTGAAAAGTGGTTTTTCAACACTATCACAAGTGCAAAAAGTGTTTTCTACACTAATACAAGTGCAAAAAGTGTTTTTTCCACACTAATACAAGTGCGAAAAGTGGTTTTTCAACACTAACACAAGTGCGAAAAGTGGTTTTTCAACACTATCACAAGTGCAAAAAGTGTTTTTTCTACACTAATACAAGTGCAAAAAGTGTTTTTTCCACAATAATACAAGTGCGATAAGTGGTTTTTCAACACTAACACAAGTGCGAAAAGTGGTTTTTCAACAATAACACAAGTGCGAAAAGTGGTTTTTCCACACTAATACAAGTGCATAAGTGGTTTCCTGCACCAACACAAGTGCGAAAAGTGGTTTTTCAACACTAACACAAGTGCGAAAAGTGGTTTTTCCACACTAATACAAGTGCAAAAGTGGTTTCCTGCACCAACACAAGTGCGAAATGTGGTTTTTCAACACTAACAGAAGTGCGAAAAGCGGTTTTTCAAGACTAACACAAGTGCAAAAAGTGTTTTTTCCACACTAATACAAGTGCAAAAGTGGTTTCCTGCAACAACACAAGTGCGAAAAGTGGTTTTTCCACACTAATACAAGTGCAAAAGTGGTTTCCTGCACCAACACAAGTGCGAAAAGTCGTTTTTCAACAATAACACAAGCGCGAAAAGTGGTTTTTCAACACTATCACAAGTGCAAAAAGTGTTTTTTCCACACTAATACAAGTGCAAAAGTGGTTTCCTGCACCAACGAAAGTGCGAAAAGTGGTTTTTCAACACTATCACAAGTGCAAAAAGTGTTTTTTCTACACTAATACAAGTGCAAAAAGTGTTTTTTCCACACTAATACAAGTGCGAAAAGTGGTTTTTCAACACTAACACAAGTGCGAAAAGTGGTTTTTCAACACTATCACAAGTGCAAAAAGTGTTTTTTCCACACTAATACAAGTGCAAAAGTGGTTTCCTGCACCAACACAAGTGCGAAAAGTGGTTTTTCAACACTAACACAAGTGCGAAAAGCGGTTTTTCAACACTAACGCAAGTGCAAAAAGTGTTTTTTCCACACTAATACAAGTGCAAAAGTGGTTTCCTGCACCAACACAAGTGCGAAAAGTTGTTTTTCAACACTAACACAAGTGCGAAAAGTGGTTTTTCAACACTAACCCAAGTGCGAAAAGTGGTTTTTCAACACTAACACAAGTGCGAAAAGTGGTTTTACAACACTAATACAAGTGCAAAAGTGGTTTCCTGCACCAACACAAGTGCGAAAAGTGGTTTTTCAACACTAACACAAGTGCGAAAAGTGGTTTTTCAAAACTAACACAAGTGCGAAAAGTGTTTTTTCCACACTAATACAAGTGCAAAAGTGGTTTCCTGCACCAACAGAAGTGCGAAAAGTGGTTTTTCACCACTAACACAAGTGCGAAAAGTGGTTTTTCAACACTAACACAGTGCGAAAAGTGGTTTTTCAACACTAACACAAGTGCGAAAAGTGGTTTTTCCACACTAATACAAATGCAAAAGTGGTTTCCTGCACCAACACAAGTGCGAAAAGTGGTTTTTCAACACTAACACAAGTGCGAAAAGTGGTTTTTCAACAATAACACAAGTGCGAAAAGTGGTTTTTCCACACTAATACAAGTGCATAAGTGGTTTCCTGCACCAACACAAGTGCGAAAAGTGGTTTTTCAACACTAACACAAGTGCGAGAAGTGGTTTTTCCACACTAATACAAGTGCAAAAGTGGTTTCCTGCACCAACACAAGTGCGAAATGTGGTTTTTCAACACTAACAGAAGTGCGAAAAGCGGTTTTTCAACACTAACACAAGTGCAAAAAGTGTTTTTTCCACACTAATACAAGTGCAAAAGTGGTTTCCTGCAACAACACAAGTGCAAAAAGTGGTTTTTCCACACTAATACAAGTGCAAAAGTGGTTTCCTGCACCAACACAAGTGCGAAAAGTCGTTTTTCAACAATAACACAAGCGCGAAAAGTGGTTTTTCAACACTATCACAAGTGCAAAAAGTGTTTTTTCCACACTAATACAAGTGCAAAAGTGGTTTCCTGCACCAACGAAAGTGCGAAAAGTGGTTTTTCAACACTATCACAAGTGCAAAAAGTGTTTTTTCTACACTAATACAAGTGCAAAAAGTGTTTTTTCCACACTAATACAAGTGCGAAAAGTGGTTTTTCAACACTAACACAAGTGCGAAAAGTGGTTTTTCTACACTATCACAAGTGCAAAAAGTGTTTTTTCCACACTAATACAAGTGCAAAAGTGGTTTCCTGCACCAACACAAGTGCGAAAAGTGGTTTTTCAACACTAACACAAGTGCGAAAAGCGGTTTTTCAACACTAACGCAAGTGCAAAAAGTGTTTTTTCCACACTAATACAAGTGCAAAAGTGGTTTCCTGCACCAACACAAGTGCGAAAAGTTGTTTTTCAACACTAACACAAGTGCGAAAAGTGGTTTTACAACACTAATACAAGTGCAAAAGTGGTTTCCTGCACCAACACAAGTGCGAAAAGTGGTTTTTCAACACTAACACAAGTGCGAAAAGTGGTTTGTCAAAACTAACACAAGTGCGAAAAGTGTTTTTTCCACACTAATACAAGTGCAAAAGTGGTTTCCTGCACCAACAGAGGTGCGAAAAGTGGTTTTTCACCACTAACACAAGTGCGAAAAGTGGTTTTTCAACACTAACACAGTGCGAAAAGTGGTTTTTCAACACTAACACAAGTGCGAAAAGTGGTTTTTCCACACTAATACAAATGCAAAAGTGGTTTCCTGCACCAACACAAGTGCGAAAAGTGGTTTTTCAACAATAACACAAGTGCGAAAAGTGGTTTTTCAACACTATCACAAGTGCAAAAAGTGTTTTTTCCACACTAATACAAGTGCAAAAGTGGTTTCCTGCACCAACACAAGTGCGAAAAGTGGTTTTTCAACACTATCACAAGTGCAAAAAGTGTTTTTTCTACACTAATACAAGTGCAAAAAGTGTTTTTTCCACACTAATACAAGTGCGAAAAGTGGTTTTTCAACACTAACACAAGTGCGAAAAGTGGTTTTTCAACAATAACACAAGTGCGAAAAGTGGTTTTTCCACACTAATACAAGTGCATAAGTGGTTTCCTGCACAAACACAATTGCGAGAAGTGGTTTTTCCACACTAATACAAGTGCAAAAGTGGTTTCCTGCACCAACACAAGTGCGAAATGTGGTTTTTCAACAATAACACAAGTGCGAAAAGTGGTTTTTCAACACTAACACAACTGCGAAAAGTGTATTTTCCACACTAATACAAGTGCAAAAGTGGTTTCCTGCACCAACACAAGTGCAAAAAGTGGTTTTTCAACACTAACACAAGTGCGAAAAGTGGTTTTTCAACACTAACACATGTGCGAAAAGTGGTTTTTCAACACTAACACAAGTGCGAAAAGTGGTTTTTCCACACTAATACAAGTGCAAAAGTGGTTTCCTGCACCAATAAAAGTGCGAAAAGTGGTTTTTCAACACTAACACAAGTGCGAAAAGTGGTTTTTCAACACTATCACAAGTGCAAAAAGTGTTTTTTCCACACTAATACAAGTGCAAAAGTGGTTTTTCAACACTAACACAAGTGCGAAAAGTGGTTTTTCAACACTAACACAATTGCGAAAAGTGGTTTTTCAACACTAACACAAGTGCGAAAAGTGGTTTTTCAACACGAACACAAATGCGAAAAGTGGTTTTTAACACTAACACAAGTGCGAAAAGTGTTTTTTCCACACTAATACAACTGCGAAAAGTGGTTTCCTGCACCAACACAAGTGCGAAAAGTGGTTTTTCAACACTAACACAAGTGCGAAAAGTGGTTTTTCAACACTAACACAAATGCGAAAAGTGGTTTTTAACACTAACACAAGTGCGAAAAGTGTTTTTTCCACACTAATACAAGTGCAAAAGTGGTTTCCTGCACCAACACAAGTGCGAAAAGTGGTTTCCTTCACTAACACATGTGCGAAAAGTGGGTTTTCAACACTATCACAAGTGCAAAAAGTGTGTTTTCTACACTAATACAAGTGCAAAAGTGGTTTCCTGCACCAACACAAGTGCGAAAAGTGGTTTCCTTCACTAACACATGTGCGAAAAGTGGGTTTTCAACACTATCACAAGTGCAAAAAGTGTTTTTTCCACACTAATACAAGTGCAAAAGTGGTTTCCTGCACCAACACAAGTGCGAAAAGTGGTTTCCTTCACTAACACATGTGCGAAAAGTGGGTTTTCAACACTATCACAAGTGCAAAAGTGGTTTCCTGCACCAACACAAGTGCAAAAGTGGTTTCCTGCAATAACACAAGTGTGAAAAGTGGTTTTTCAACACTATCACAAGTGCAAAAAGTGTTTTCTACACTAATACAAGTGCAAAAAGTGTTTTTTCCACACTAATACAAGTGCGAAAAGTGGTTTTTCAACACTAACACAAGTGCGAAAAGTGGTTTTTCAACACTATCACAAGTGCAAAAAGTGTTTTTTCTACACTAATACAAGTGCAAAAAGTGTTTTTTCCACAATAATACAAGTGCGATAAGTGGTTTTTCAACACTAACACAAGTGCGAAAAGTGGTTTTTCAACAATAACACAAGTGCGAAAAGTGGTTTTTCCACACTAATACAAGTGCATAAGTGGTTTCCTGCACCAACACAAGTGCGAAAAGTGGTTTTTCAACACTAACACAAGTGCGAAAAGTGGTTTTTCAACACTATCACAAGTGCAAAAAGTGTTTTTTCCACACTAATACAAGTGCAAAAGTGGTTTTTCAACACTAACACAAGTGCGAAAAGTGGTTTTTCAACACTAACACAATTGCGAAAAGTGGTTTTTCAACACTAACACAAGTGCGAAAAGTGGTTTTTCAACACGAACACAAATGCGAAAAGTGGTTTTTAACACTAACACAAGTGCGAAAAGTGTTTTTTCCACACTAATACAAGTGCGAAAAGTGGTTTCCTGCACCAACACAAGTGCGAAAAGTGGTTTTTCAACACTAACACAAGTGCGAAAAGTGGTTTTTCAACACTAACACAAATGCGAAAAGTGGTTTTTAACACTAACACAAGTGCGAAAAGTGTTTTTTCCACACTAATACAAGTGCAAAAGTGGTTTCCTGCACCAACACAAGTGCGAAAAGTGGTTTCCTTCACTAACACATGTGCGAAAAGTGGGTTTTCAACACTATCACAAGTGCAAAAAGTGTGTTTTCTACACTAATACAAGTGCAAAAGTGGTTTCCTGCACCAACACAAGTGCGAAAAGTGGTTTCCTTCACTAACACATGTGCGAAAAGTGGGTTTTCAACACTATCACAAGTGCAAAAAGTGTTTTTTCCACACTAATACAAGTGCAAAAGTGGTTTCCTGCACCAACACAAGTGCGAAAAGTGGTTTCCTTCACTAACACATGTGCGAAAAGTGGGTTTTCAACACTATCACAAGTGCAAAAGTGGTTTCCTGCACCAACACAAGTGCAAAAGTGGTTTCCTGCAATAACACAAGTGTGAAAAGTGGTTTTTCAACACTATCACAAGTGCAAAAAGTGTTTTCTACACTAATACAAGTGCAAAAAGTGTTTTTTCCACACTAATACAAGTGCGAAAAGTGGTTTTTCAACACTAACACAAGTGCGAAAAGTGGTTTTTCAACACTATCACAAGTGCAAAAAGTGTTTTTTCTACACTAATACAAGTGCAAAAAGTGTTTTTTCCACAATAATACAAGTGCGATAAGTGGTTTTTCAACACTAACACAAGTGCGAAAAGTGGTTTTTCAACAATAACACAAGTGCGAAAAGTGGTTTTTCCACACTAATACAAGTGCATAAGTGGTTTCCTGCACCAACACAAGTGCGAAAAGTGGTTTTTCAACACTAACACAAGTGCGAGAAGTGGTTTTTCCACACTAATACAAGTGCAAAAGTGGTTTCCTGCACCAACACAAGTGCGAAATGTGGTTTTTCAACACTAACAGAAGTGCGAAAAGCGGTTTTTCAACACTAACACAAGTGCAAAAAGTGTTTTTTCCACACTAATACAAGTGCAAAAGTGGTTTCCTGCAACAACACAAGTGCGAAAAGTGGTTTTTCCACACTAATACAAGTGCAAAAGTGGTTTCCTGCACCAACACAAGTGCGAAAAGTCGTTTTTCAACAATAACACAAGCGCGAAAAGTGGTTTTTCAACACTATCACAAGTGCAAAAAGTGTTTTTTCCACACTAATACAAGTGCAAAAGTGGTTTCCTGCACCAACGAAAGTGCGAAAAGTGGTTTTTCAACACTATCACAAGTGCAAAAAGTGTTTTTTCTACACTAATACAAGTGCAAAAAGTGTTTTTTCCACACTAATACAAGTGCGAAAAGTGGTTTTTCAACACTAACACAAGTGCGAAAAGTGGTTTTTCAACACTATCACAAGTGCAAAAAGTGTTTTTTCCACACTAATACAAGTGCAAAAGTGGTTTCCTGCACCAACACAAGTGCGAAAAGTGGTTTTTCAACACTAACACAAGTGCGAAAAGCGGTTTTTCAACACTAACGCAAGTGCAAAAAGTGTTTTTTCCACACTAATACAAGTGCAAAAGTGGTTTCCTGCACCAACACAAGTGCGAAAAGTTGTTTTTCAACACTAACACAAGTGCGAAAAGTGGTTTTTCAACACTAACCCAAGTGCGAAAAGTGGTTTTTCAACACTAACACAAGTGCGAAAAGTGGTTTTACAACACTAATACAAGTGCAAAAGTGGTTTCCTGCACCAACACAAGTGTGAAAAGTGGTTTTTCAACACTAACACAAGTGCGAAAAGTGGTTTTTCAAAACTAACACAAGTGCGAAAAGTGTTTTTTCCACACTAATACAAGTGCAAAAGTGGTTTCCTGCACCAACAGAAGTGCGAAAAGTGGTTTTTCACCACTAACACAAGTGCGAAAAGTGGTTTTTCAACACTAACACAGTGCGAAAAGTGGTTTTTCAACACTAACACAAGTGCGAAAAGTGGTTTTTCCACACTAATACAAATGCAAAAGTGGTTTCCTGCACCAACACAAGTGCGAAAAGTGGTTTTTCAACACTAACACAAGTGCGAAAAGTGGTTTTTCAACAATAACACAAGTGCGAAAAGTGGTTTTTCCACACTAATACAAGTGCATAAGTGGTTTCCTGCACCAACACAAGTGCGAAAAGTGGTTTTTCAACACTAACACGAGTGCGAGAAGTGGTTTTTCCACACTAATACAAGTGCAAAAGTGGTTTCCTGCACCAACACAAGTGCGAAATGTGGTTTTTCAACACTAACAGAAGTGCGAAAAGCGGTTTTTCAACACTAACACAAGTGCAAAAAGTGTTTTTTCCACACTAATACAAGTGCAAAAGTGGTTTCCTGCAACAACACAAGTGCGAAAAGTGGTTTTTCCACACTAATACAAGTGCAAAAGTGGTTTCCTGCACCAACACAAGTGCGAAAAGTCGTTTTTCAACAATAACACAAGCGCGAAAAGTGGTTTTTCAACACTATCACAAGTGCAAAAAGTGTTTTTTCCACACTAATACAAGTGCAAAAGTGGTTTCCTGCACCAACGAAAGTGCGAAAAGTGGTTTTTCAACACTATCACAAGTGCAAAAAGTGTTTTTTCTACACTAATACAAGTGCAAAAAGTGTTTTTTCCACACTAATACAAGTGCGAAAAGTGGTTTTTCAACACTAACACAAGTGCGAAAAGTGGTTTTTCTACACTATCACAAGTGCAAAAAGTGTTTTTTCCACACTAATACAAGTGCAAAAGTGGTTTCCTGCACCAACACAAGTGCGAAAAGTGGTTTTTCAACACTAACACAAGTGCGAAAAGCGGTTTTTCAACACTAACGCAAGTGCAAAAAGTGTTTTTTCCACACTAATACAAGTGCAAAAGTGGTTTCCTGCACCAACACAAGTGCGAAAAGTTGTTTTTCAACACTAACACAAGTGCGAAAAGTGGTTTTACAACACTAATACAAGTGCAAAAGTGGTTTCCTGCACCAACACAAGTGCGAAAAGTGGTTTTTCAACACTAACACAAGTGCGAAAAGTGGTTTGTCAAAACTAACACAAGTGCGAAAAGTGTTTTTTCCACACTAATACAAGTGCAAAAGTGGTTTCCTGCACCAACAGAGGTGCGAAAAGTGGTTTTTCACCACTAACACAAGTGCGAAAAGTGGTTTTTCAACACTAACACAGTGCGAAAAGTGGTTTTTCAACACTAACACAAGTGCGAAAAGTGGTTTTTCCACACTAATACAAATGCAAAAGTGGTTTCCTGCACCAACACAAGTGCGAAAAGTGGTTTTTCAACAATAACACAAGTGCGAAAAGTGGTTTTTCAACACTATCACAAGTGCAAAAAGTGTTTTTTCCACACTAATACAAGTGCAAAAGTGGTTTCCTGCACCAACACAAGTGCGAAAAGTGGTTTTTCAACACTATCACAAGTGCAAAAAGTGTTTTTTCTACACTAATACAAGTGCAAAAAGTGTTTTTTCCACACTAATACAAGTGCGAAAAGTGGTTTTTCAACACTAACACAAGTGCGAAAAGTGGTTTTTCAACAATAACACAAGTGCGAAAAGTGGTTTTTCCACACTAATACAAGTGCATAAGTGGTTTCCTGCACAAACACAATTGCGAGAAGTGGTTTTTCCACACTAATACAAGTGCAAAAGTGGTTTCCTGCACCAACACAAGTGCGAAATGTGGTTTTTCAACAATAACACAAGTGCGAAAAGTGGTTTTTCAACACTAACACAACTGCGAAAAGTGTATTTTCCACACTAATACAAGTGCAAAAGTGGTTTCCTGCACCAACACAAGTGCAAAAAGTGGTTTTTCAACACTAACACAAGTGCGAAAAGTGGTTTTTCAACACTAACACATGTGCGAAAAGTGGTTTTTCAACACTAACACAAGTGCGAAAAGTGGTTTTTCCACACTAATACAAGTGCAAAAGTGGTTTCCTGCACCAATAAAAGTGCGAAAAGTGGTTTTTCAACACTAACACAAGTGCGAAAAGTGGTTTTTCAACACTATCACAAGTGCAAAAAGTGTTTTTTCCACACTAATACAAGTGCAAAAGTGGTTTTTCAACACTAACACAAGTGCGAAAAGTGGTTTTTCAACACTAACACAATTGCGAAAAGTGGTTTTTCAACACTAACACAAGTGCGAAAAGTGGTTTTTCAACACGAACACAAATGCGAAAAGTGGTTTTTAACACTAACACAAGTGCGAAAAGTGTTTTTTCCACACTAATACAACTGCGAAAAGTGGTTTCCTGCACCAACACAAGTGCGAAAAGTGGTTTTTCAACACTAACACAAGTGCGAAAAGTGGTTTTTCAACACTAACACAAATGCGAAAAGTGGTTTTTAACACTAACACAAGTGCGAAAAGTGTTTTTTCCACACTAATACAAGTGCAAAAGTGGTTTCCTGCACCAACACAAGTGCGAAAAGTGGTTTCCTTCACTAACACATGTGCGAAAAGTGGGTTTTCAACACTATCACAAGTGCAAAAAGTGTGTTTTCTACACTAATACAAGTGCAAAAGTGGTTTCCTGCACCAACACAAGTGCGAAAAGTGGTTTCCTTCACTAACACATGTGCGAAAAGTGGGTTTTCAACACTATCACAAGTGCAAAAAGTGTTTTTTCCACACTAATACAAGTGCAAAAGTGGTTTCCTGCACCAACACAAGTGCGAAAAGTGGTTTCCTTCACTAACACATGTGCGAAAAGTGGGTTTTCAACACTATCACAAGTGCAAAAGTGGTTTCCTGCACCAACACAAGTGCAAAAGTGGTTTCCTGCAATAACACAAGTGTGAAAAGTGGTTTTTCAACACTATCACAAGTGCAAAAAGTGTTTTCTACACTAATACAAGTGCAAAAAGTGTTTTTTCCACACTAATACAAGTGCGAAAAGTGGTTTTTCAACACTAACACAAGTGCGAAAAGTGGTTTTTCAACACTATCACAAGTGCAAAAAGTGTTTTTTCTACACTAATACAAGTGCAAAAAGTGTTTTTTCCACAATAATACAAGTGCGATAAGTGGTTTTTCAACACTAACACAAGTGCGAAAAGTGGTTTTTCAACAATAACACAAGTGCGAAAAGTGGTTTTTCCACACTAATACAAGTGCATAAGTGGTTTCCTGCACCAACACAAGTGCGAAAAGTGGTTTTTCAACACTAACACAAGTGCGAAAAGTGGTTTTTCAACACTATCACAAGTGCAAAAAGTGTTTTTTCCACAATAATACAAGTGCAAAAGTGGTTTTTCAACACTAACACAAGTGCGAAAAGTGGTTTTTCAACACTAACACAATTGCGAAAAGTGGTTTTTCAACACTAACACAAGTGCGAAAAGTGGTTTTTCAACACGAACACAAATGCGAAAAGTGGTTTTTAACACTAACACAAGTGCGAAAAGTGTTTTTTCCACACTAATACAAGTGCGAAAAGTGGTTTCCTGCACCAACACAAGTGCGAAAAGTGGTTTTTCAACACTAACACAAGTGCGAAAAGTGGTTTTTCAACACTAACACAAATGCGAAAAGTGGTTTTTAACACTAACACAAGTGCGAAAAGTGTTTTTTCCACACTAATACAAGTGCAAAAGTGGTTTCCTGCACCAACACAAGTGCGAAAAGTGGTTTCCTTCACTAACACATGTGCGAAAAGTGGGTTTTCAACACTATCACAAGTGCAAAAAGTGTGTTTTCTACACTAATACAAGTGCAAAAGTGGTTTCCTGCACCAACACAAGTGCGAAAAGTGGTTTCCTTCACTAACACATGTGCGAAAAGTGGGTTTTCAACACTATCACAAGTGCAAAAAGTGTTTTTTCCACACTAATACAAGTGCAAAAGTGGTTTCCTGCACCAACACAAGTGCGAAAAGTGGTTTCCTTCACTAACACATGTGCGAAAAGTGGGTTTTCAACACTATCACAAGTGCAAAAGTGGTTTCCTGCACCAACACAAGTGCAAAAGTGGTTTCCTGCAATAACACAAGTGTGAAAAGTGGTTTTTCAACACTATCACAAGTGCAAAAAGTGTTTTCTACACTAATACAAGTGCAAAAAGTGTTTTTTCCACACTAATACAAGTGCGAAAAGTGGTTTTTCAACACTAACACAAGTGCGAAAAGTGGTTTTTCAACACTATCACAAGTGCAAAAAGTGTTTTTTCTACACTAATACAAGTGCAAAAAGTGTTTTTTCCACAATAATACAAGTGCGATAAGTGGTTTTTCAACACTAACACAAGTGCGAAAAGTGGTTTTTCAACAATAACACAAGTGCGAAAAGTGGTTTTTCCACACTAATACAAGTGCATAAGTGGTTTCCTGCACCAACACAAGTGCGAAAAGTGGTTTTTCAACACTAACACAAGTGCGAGAAGTGGTTTTTCCACACTAATACAAGTGCAAAAGTGGTTTCCTGCACCAACACAAGTGCGAAATGTGGTTTTTCAACACTAACAGAAGTGCGAAAAGCGGTTTTTCAACACTAACACAAGTGCAAAAAGTGTTTTTTCCACACTAATACAAGTGCAAAAGTGGTTTCCTGCAACAACACAAGTGCGAAAAGTGGTTTTTCCACACTAATACAAGTGCAAAAGTGGTTTCCTGCACCAACACAAGTGCGAAAAGTCGTTTTTCAACAATAACACAAGCGCGAAAAGTGGTTTTTCAACACTATCACAAGTGCAAAAAGTGTTTTTTCCACACTAATACAAGTGCAAAAGTGGTTTCCTGCACCAACGAAAGTGCGAAAAGTGGTTTTTCAACACTATCACAAGTGCAAAAAGTGTTTTTTCTACACTAATACAAGTGCAAAAAGTGTTTTTTCCACACTAATACAAGTGCGAAAAGTGGTTTTTCAACACTAACACAAGTGCGAAAAGTGGTTTTTCAACACTATCACAAGTGCAAAAAGTGTTTTTTCCACACTAATACAAGTGCAAAAGTGGTTTCCTGCACCAACACAAGTGCGAAAAGTGGTTTTTCAACACTAACACAAGTGCGAAAAGCGGTTTTTCAACACTAACGCAAGTGCAAAAAGTGTTTTTTCCACACTAATACAAGTGCAAAAGTGGTTTCCTGCACCAACACAAGTGCGAAAAGTTGTTTTTCAACACTAACACAAGTGCGAAAAGTGGTTTTTCAACACTAACCCAAGTGCGAAAAGTGGTTTTTCAACACTAACACAAGTGCGAAAAGTGGTTTTACAACACTAATACAAGTGCAAAAGTGGTTTCCTGCACCAACACAAGTGCGAAAAGTGGTTTTTCAACACTAACACAAGTGCGAAAAGTGGTTTTTCAAAACTAACACAAGTGCGAAAAGTGTTTTTTCCACACTAATACAAGTGCAAAAGTGGTTTCCTGCACCAACAGAAGTGCGAAAAGTGGTTTTTCACCACTAACACAAGTGCGAAAAGTGGTTTTTCAACACTAACACAGTGCGAAAAGTGGTTTTTCAACACTAACACAAGTGCGAAAAGTGGTTTTTCCACACTAATACAAATGCAAAAGTGGTTTCCTGCACCAACACAAGTGCGAAAAGTGGTTTTTCAACACTAACACAAGTGCGAAAAGTGGTTTTTCAACAATAACACAAGTGCGAAAAGTGGTTTTTCCACACTAATACAAGTGCATAAGTGGTTTCCTGCACCAACACAAGTGCGAAAAGTGGTTTTTCAACACTAACACAAGTGCGAGAAGTGGTTTTTCCACACTAATACAAGTGCAAAAGTGGTTTCCTGCACCAACACAAGTGCGAAATGTGGTTTTTCAACACTAACAGAAGTGCGAAAAGCGGTTTTTCAACACTAACACAAGTGCAAAAAGTGTTTTTTCCACACTAATACAAGTGCAAAAGTGGTTTCCTGCAACAACACAAGTGCGAAAAGTGGTTTTTCCACACTAATACAAGTGCAAAAGTGGTTTCCTGCACCAACACAAGTGCGAAAAGTCGTTTTTCAACAATAACACAAGCGCGAAAAGTGGTTTTTCAACACTATCACAAGTGCAAAAAGTGTTTTTTCCACACTAATACAAGTGCAAAAGTGGTTTCCTGCACCAACGAAAGTGCGAAAAGTGGTTTTTCAACACTATCACAAGTGCAAAAAGTGTTTTTTCTACACTAATACAAGTGCAAAAAGTGTTTTTTCCACACTAACACAAGTGCGAAAAGTGGTTTTTCAACACTAACACAAGTGCGAAAAGTGGTTTTTCTACACTATCACAAGTGCAAAAAGTGTTTTTTCCACACTAATACAAGTGCAAAAGTGGTTTCCTGCACCAACACAAGTGCGAAAAGTGGTTTTTCAACACTAACACAAGTGCGAAAAGCGGTTTTTCAACACTAACGCAAGTGCAAAAAGTGTTTTTTCCACACTAATACAAGTGCAAAAGTGGTTTCCTGCACCAACACAAGTGCGAAAAGTTGTTTTTCAACACTAACACAAGTGCGAAAAGTGGTTTTTCAACACTAACCCAAGTGCGAAAAGTGGTTTTTCAACACTAACACAAGTGCGAAAAGTGGTTTTACAACACTAATACAAGTGCAAAAGTGGTTTCCTGCACCAACACAAGTGCGAAAAGTGGTTTTTCAACACTAACACAAGTGCAAAAAGTGGTTTTTCAAAACTAACACAAGTGCGAAAAGTGTTTTTTCCACACTAATACAAGTGCAAAAGTGGTTTCCTGCACCAACAGAAGTGCGAAAAGTGGTTTTTCACCACTAACACAAGTGCGAAAAGTGGTTTTTCAACACTAACACAGTGCGAAAAGTGGTTTTTCAACACTAACACAAGTGCGAAAAGTGGTTTTTCCACACTACTACAAATGCAAAAGTGGTTTCCTGCACCAACACAAGTGCGAAAAGTGGTTTTTCAACAATAACACAAGTGCGAAAAGTGGTTTTTCAACACTATCACAAGTGCAAAAAGTGTTTTTTCCACACTAATACAAGTGCAAAAGTGGTTTCCTGCACCAACACAAGTGCGAAAAGTGGTTTTTCAACACTATCACAAGTGCAAAAAGTGTTTTTTCTACACTAATACAAGTGCAAAAAGTGTTTTTTCCACACTAATACAAGTGCGAAAAGTGGTTTTTCAACACTAACACAAGTGCGAAAAGTGGTTTTTCAACAATAACACAAGTGCGAAAAGTGGTTTTTCCACACTAATACAAGTGCATAAGTGGTTTCCTGCACAAACACAATTGCGAGAAGTGGTTTTTCCACACTAATACAAGTGCAAAAGTGGTTTCCTGCACCAACACAAGTGCGAAATGTGGTTTTTCAACAATAACACAAGTGCGAAAAGTGGTTTTTCAACACTAACACAACTGCGAAAAGTGTATTTTCCACACTAATACAAGTGCAAAAGTGGTTTCCTGCACCAACACAAGTGCAAAAAGTGGTTTTTCAACACTAACACAAGTGCGAAAAGTGGTTTTTCAACACTAACACATGTGCGAAAAGTGGTTTTTCAACACTAACACAAGTGCGAAAAGTGGTTTTTCCACACTAATACAAGTGCAAAAGTGGTTTCCTGCACCAATAAAAGTGCGAAAAGTGGTTTTTCAACACTAACACAAGTGCGAAAAGTGGTTTTTCAACACTATCACAAGTGCAAAAAGTGTTTTTTCCACACTAATACAAGTGCAAAAGTGGTTTTTCAACACTAACACAAGTGCGAAAAGTGGTTTTTCAACACTAACACAATTGCGAAAAGTGGTTTTTCAACACTACCACAAGTGCGAAAAGTGGTTTTTCAACACGAACACAAATGCGAAAAGTGGTTTTTAACACTAACACAAGTGCGAAAAGTGTTTTTTCCACACTAATACAAGTGCGAAAAGTGGTTTCCTGCACCAACACAAGTGCGAAAAGTGGTTTTTCAACACTAACACAAGTGCGAAAAGTGGTTTTTCAACACTAACACAAATGCGAAAAGTGGTTTTTAACACTAACACAAGTGCGAAAAGTGTTTTTTCCACACTAATACAAGTGCAAAAGTGGTTTCCTGCACCAACACAAGTGCGAAAAGTGGTTTCCTTCACTAACACATGTGCGAAAAGTGGGTTTTCAACACTATCACAAGTGCAAAAAGTGTGTTTTCTACACTAATACAAGTGCAAAAGTGGTTTCCTGCACCAACACAAGTGCGAAAAGTGGTTTCCTTCACTAACACATGTGCGAAAAGTGGGTTTTCAACACTATCACAAGTGCAAAAAGTGTTTTTTCCACACTAATACAAGTGCAAAAGTGGTTTCCTGCACCAAGACAAGTGCGAAAAGTGGTTTCCTTCACTAACACATGTGCGAAAAGTGGGTTTTCAACACTATCACAAGTGCAAAAGTGGTTTCCTGCACCAACACAAGTGCAAAAGTGGTTTCCTGCACTAACACAAGTGTGAAAAGTGGTTTTTCAACACTATCACAAGTGCAAAAAGTGTGTTTTCTACACTAATACAAGTGCAAAAAGTGTTTTTTCCACACTAATACAAGTGCGAAAAGTGGTTTTTCAACACTAACACAAGTGCGAAAAGTGGTTTTTCAACACTATCACAAGTGCAAAAAGTGTTTTTTCTACACTAATACAAGTGCAAAAAGTGTTTTTTCCACAATAATACAAGTGCGATAAGTGGTTTTTCAACACTAACACAAGTGCGAAAAGTGGTTTTTCAACAATAACACAAGTGCGAAAAGTGGTTTTTCCACACTAATACAAGTGCATAAGTGGTTTCCTGCACCAACACAAGTGCGAAAAGTGGTTTTTCAACACTAACACAAGTGCGAGAAGTGGTTTTTCCACACTAATACAAGTGCAAAAGTGGTTTCCTGCACCAACACAAGTGCGAAATGTGGTTTTTCAACACTAACAGAAGTGCGAAAAGCGGTTTTTCAACACTAACACAAGTGCAAAAAGTGTTTTTTCCACACTAATACAAGTGCAAAAGTGGTTTCCTGCACCAACACAAGTGCGAAAAGTTGTTTTTCAACACTAAGACAAGTGCGAAAAGTGGTTTTTCAACACTAACACAAGTGCGAAAAGTGGTTTTTCAACACTAACACAAGTGCGAAAAGTGGTTTTACAACACTAATACAAGTGCAAAAGTGGTTTCCTGCACCAACACAAGTGCGAAAAGTGGTTTTTCAACACTAACACAAGTGCGAAAAGTGGTTTTTCAAAACTAACACAAGTGCGAAAAGTGTTTTTTCCACACTAATACAAGTGCAAAAATGGTTTCCTGCACCAACACAAGTGCGAAAAGTGGTTTTTCACCACTAACACAAGTGCGAAAAGTGGTTTTTCAACACTAACACAAGTGCGAAAAGTGGTTTTTCAACACTAACACAAGTGCGAAAAGTGGTTTTTCAACACTAACACAAGTGCGAAAAGTGGTTTTTCCACACTAATACAAGTGCAAAAGTGGTTTCCTGCACCAACACAAGTGCGAAAAGTGGTTTTTCAACAATAACACAAGTGCGAAAAGTGATTTTTCAACACTATCACAAGTGCAAAAAGTGTTTTTTCCACACTAATACAAGTGCAAAAGTGGTTTCCTGCACCAACACAAGTGCGAAAAGTGGTTTTTCAACACTATCACAAGTGCAAAAAGTGTTTTTTCTACACTAATACAAGTGCAAAAGTGTTTTTTCCACACTAATACAAGTGCGAAAAGTGGTTTTTCAACACTAACACAAGTGCGAAAAGTGGTTTTTCAACACTATCACAAGTGCAAAAAGTGTTTTTTCCACACTAATACAAGTGCAAAAGTGGTTTCCTGCACCAACACAAGTGCGAAAAGTGGTTTTTCAACACTAACACAAGTGCGAAAAGCGGTTTTTCAACACTAACACAAGTGCGAAAAGTGGTTTTACAACACGAATACAAGTGCAAAAGTGGTTCCTGCACCAACACAAGTGCGAAAAGTTGTTTTTCAACACTAACACAAGTGCGAAAAGTGGTTTTTCAACACTAACACAAGTGCGAAAAGTGGTTTTTCAACACTAACACAAGTGCGAAAGTGGTTTTACAACACTAATACAAGTGCAAAAGTGGTTTCCTGCACCAACACAAGTGCAAAAAGTGGTTTTTCAACACTAACACAAGTGCGAAAAGTGGTTTTTCAAAACTAACACAAGTGCGAAAAGTGTTTTTTCCACACTAATACAAGTGCAAAAGTGGTTTTTCAACACTAACACAAGTGCGAAAAGTGGTTTTTCAACAATAACACAAGTGCGAAAAGTGGTTTTTCCACACTAATACAAGTGCATAAGTGGTTTCCTGCACCAACACAAGTGCGAAAAGTGGTTTTTCAACACTAACACAAGTGCGAAAAGTGGTTTTTCAACACTATCACAAGTGCAAAAAGTGTTTTTTCCACACTAATACAAGTGCAAAAGTGGTTTTTCAACACTAACACAAGTGCGAAAAGTGGTTTTTCAACACTAACACAATTGCGAAAAGTGGTTTTTCAACACTAACACAAGTGCGAAAAGTGGTTTTTCAACACAAACACAAATGCGAAAAGTGGTTTTTAACACTAACACAAGTGCGAAAAGTGTTTTTTCCACACTAATACAAGTGCGAAAAGTGGTTTCCTGCACCAACACAAGTGCGAAAAGTGGTTTTTCAACACTAACACAAGTGCGAAAAGTGGTTTTTCAACACTAACACAAATGCGAAAAGTGGTTTTTAACACTAACACAAGTGCGAAAAGTGTTTTTTCCACACTAATACAAGTGCAAAAGTGGTTTCCTGCACCAACACAAGTGCGAAAAGTGGTTTCCTTCACTAACACATGTGCGAAAAGTGGGTTTTCAACACTATCACAAGTGCAAAAAGTGTGTTTTCTACACTAATACAAGTGCAAAAGTGGTTTCCTGCACCAACACAAGTGCGAAAAGTGGTTTCCTTCACTAACACATGTGTGAAAAGTGGGTTTTCAACACTATCACAAGTGCAAAAAGTGTTTTTTCCACACTAATACAAGTGCAAAAGTGGTTTCCTGCACCAACACAAGTGCGAAAAGTGGTTTCCTTCACTAACACATGTGCGAAAAGTGGGTTTTCAACACTATCACAAGTGCAAAAGTGGTTTCCTGCACCAACACAAGTGCAAAAGTGGTTTCCTGCAATAACACAAGTGTGAAAAGTGGTTTTTCAACACTATCACAAGTGCAAAAAGTGATTTCTACACTAATACAAGTGCAAAAAGTGTTTTTTCCACACTAATACAAGTGCGAAAAGTGGTTTTTCAACACTAACACAAGTGCGAAAAGTGGTTTTTCAACACTATCACAAGTGCAAAAAGTGTTTTTTCTACACTAATACAAGTGCAAAAAGTGTTTTTTCCACAATAATACAAGTGCGATAAGTGGTTTTTCAACACTAACACAAGTGCGAAAAGTGGTTTTTCAACAATAACACAAGTGCGAAAAGTGGTTTTTCCACACTAATACAAGTGCATAAGTGGTTTCCTGCACCAACACAAGTGCGAAAAGTGGTTTTTCAACACTAACACAAGTGCGAGAAGTGGTTTTTCCACACTAATACAAGTGCAAAAGTGGTTTCCTGCACCAACACAAGTGCGAAATGTGGTTTTTCAACACTAACAGAAGTGCGAAAAGCGGTTTTTCAACACAAACACAAGTGCAAAAAGTGTTTTTTCCACACTAATACAAGTGCAAAAGTGGTTTCCTGCAACAACACAAGTGCGAAAAGTGGTTTTTCCACACTAATACAAGTGCAAAAGTGGTTTCCTGCACCAACACAAGTGCGAAAAGTCGTTTTTCAACAATAACACAAGCGCGAAAAGTGGTTTTTCAACACTATCACAAGTGCAAAAAGTGTTTTTTCCACACTAATACAAGTGCAAAAGTGGTTTCCTGCACCAACGAAAGTGCGAAAAGTGGTTTTTCAACACTATCACAAGTGCAAAAAGTGTTTTTTCTACACTAATACAAGTGCAAAAAGTGTTTTTTCCACACTAATACAAGTGTGAAAAGTGGTTTTTCAACACTAACACAAGTGCGAAAAGTGGTTTTTCAACACTATCACAAGTGCAAAAAGTGTTTTTTCCACACTAATACAAGTGCAAAAGTGGTTTCCTGCACCAACACAAGTGCGAAAAGTGGTTTTTCAACACTAACACCAGTGCGAAAAGCGGTTTTTCAACACTAACGCAAGTGCAAAAAGTGTTTTTTCCACACTAATACAAGTGCAAAAGTGGTTTCCTGCACCAACACAAGTGCGAAAAGTTGTTTTTCAACACTAACACAAGTGCGAAAAGTGGTTTTTCAACACTAACCCAAGTGCGAAAAGTGGTTTTTCAACACTAACACAAGTGCGAAAAGTGGTTTTACAACACTAATACAAGTGCAAAAGTGGTTTCCTGCACCAACACAAGTGCGAAAAGTGGTTTTTCAACACTAACACAAGTGCGAAAAGTGGTTTTTCAAAACTAACACAAGTGCGAAAAGTGTTTTTTCCACACTAATACAAGTGCAAAAGTGGTTTCCTGCACCAACAGAAGTGCGAAAAGTGGTTTTTCACCACTAACACAAGTGCGAAAAGTGGTTTTTCAACACTAACACAGTGCGAAAAGTGGTTTTTCAACACTAACACAAGTGCGAAAAGTGGTTTTTCCACACTAATACAAATGCAAAAGTGGTTTCCTGCACCAACACAAGTGCGAAAAGTGGTTTTTCAACACTAACACAAGTGCGAAAAGTGGTTTTTCAACAATAACACAAGTGCGAAAAGTGGTTTTTCCACACTAATACAAGTGCATAAGTGGTTTCCTGCACCAACACAAGTGCGAAAAGTGGTTTTTCAACACTAACACAAGTGCGAGAAGTGGTTTTTCCACACTAATACAAGTGCAAAAGTGGTTTCCTGCACCAACACAAGTGCGAAATGTGGTTTTTCAACACTAACAGAAGTGCGAAAAGCGGTTTTTCAACACTAACACAAGTGCAAAAAGTGTTTTTTCCACACTAATACAAGTGCAAAAGTGGTTTCCTGCAACAACACAAGTGCGAAAAGTGGTTTTTCCACACTAATACAAGTGCAAAAGTGGTTTCCTGCACCAACACAAGTGCGAAAAGTCGTTTTTCAACAATAACACAAGCGCGAAAAGTGGTTTTTCAACACTATCACAAGTGCAAAAAGTGTTTTTTCCACACTAATACAAGTGCAAAAGTGGTTTCCTGCACCAACGAAAGTGCGAAAAGTGGTTTTTCAACACTATCACAAGTGCAAAAAGTGTTTTTTCTACACTAATACAAGTGCAAAAAGTGTTTTTTCCACACTAATACAAGTGCGAAAAGTGGTTTTTCAACACTAACACAAGTGCGAAAAGTGGTTTTTCTACACTATCACAAGTGCAAAAAGTGTTTTTTCCACACTAATACAAGTGCAAAAGTGGTTTCCTGCACCAACACAAGTGCGAAAAGTGGTTTTTCAACACTAACACAAGTGCGAAAAGCGGTTTTTCAACACTAACGCAAGTGCAAAAAGTGTTTTTTCCACACTAATACAAGTGCAAAAGTGGTTTCCTGCACCAACACAAGTGCGAAAAGTTGTTTTTCAACACTGACACAAGTGCGAAAAGTGGTTTTTCAACACTAACCCAAGTGCGAAAAGTGGTTTTTCAACACTAACACAAGTGCGAAAAGTGGTTTTACAACACTAATACAAGTGCAAAAGTGGTTTCCTGCACCAACACAAGTGCGAAAAGTGGTTTTTCAACACTAACACAAGTGCGAAAAGTGGTTTTTCAAAACTAACACAAGTGCGAAAAGTGTTTTTTCCACACTAATACAAGTGCAAAAGTGGTTTCCTGCACCAACAGAAGTGCGAAAAGTGGTTTTTCACCACTAACACAAGTGCGAAAAGTGGTTTTTCAACACTAACACAGTGCGAAAAGTGGTTTTTCAACACTAACACAAGTGCGAAAAGTGGTTTTTCCACACTAATACAAATGCAAAAGTGGTTTCCTGCACCAACACAAGTGCGAAAAGTGGTTTTTCAACAATAACACAAGTGCGAAAAGTGGTTTTTCAACACTATCACAAGTGCAAAAAGTGTTTTTTCCACACTAATACAAGTGCAAAAGTGGTTTCCTGCACCAACACAAGTGCGAAAAGTGGTTTTTCAACACTATCACAAGTGCAAAAAGTGTTTTTTCTACACTAATACAAGTGCAAAAAGTGTTTTTTCCACACTAATACAAGTGCGAAAAGTGGTTTTTCAACACTAACACAAGTGCGAAAAGTGGTTTTTCAACAATAACACAAGTGCGAAAAGTGGTTTTTCCACACTAATACAAGTGCATAAGTGGTTTCCTGCACAAACACAATTGCGAGAAGTGGTTTTTCCACACTAATACAAGTGCAAAAGTGGTTTCCTGCACCAACACAAGTGCGAAATGTGGTTTTTCAACAATAACACAAGTGCGAAAAGTGGTTTTTCAACACTAACACAACTGCGAAAAGTGTATTTTCCACACTAATACAAGTGCAAAAGTGGTTTCCTGCACCAACACAAGTGCAAAAAGTGGTTTTTCAACACTAACACAAGTGCGAAAAGTGGTTTTTCAACACTAACACATGTGCGAAAAGTGGTTTTTCAACACTAACACAAGTGCGAAAAGTGGTTTTTCCACACTAATACAAGTGCAAAAGTGGTTTCCTGCACCAATAAAAGTGCGAAAAGTGGTTTTTCAACACTAACACAAGTGCGAAAAGTGGTTTTTCAACACTATCACAAGTGCAAAAAGTGTTTTTTCCACACTAATACAAGTGCAAAAGTGGTTTTTCAACACTAACACAAGTGCGAAAAGTAGTTTTTCAACACTAACACAATTGCGAAAAGTGGTTTTTCAACACTACCACAAGTGCGAAAAGTGGTTTTTCAACACGAACACAAATGCGAAAAGTGGTTTTTAACACTAACACAAGTGCGAAAAGTGTTTTTTCCACACTAATACAAGTGCGAAAAGTGGTTTCCTGCACCAACACAAGTGCGAAAAGTGGTTTTTCAACACTAACACAAGTGCGAAAAGTGGTTTTTCAACACTAACACAAATGCGAAAAGTGGTTTTTAACACTAACACAAGTGCGAAAAGTGTTTTTTCCACACTAATACAAGTGCAAAAGTGGTTTCCTGCACCAACACAAGTGCGAAAAGTGGTTTCCTTCACTAACACTTGTGCGAAAAGTGGGTTTTCAACACTATCACAAGTGCAAAAAGTGTGTTTTCTACACTAATACAAGTGCAAAAGTGGTTTCCTGCACCAACACAAGTGCGAAAAGTGGTTTCCTTCACTAACACATGTGCGAAAAGTGGGTTTTCAACACTATCACAAGTGCAAAAAGTGTTTTTTCCACACTAATACAAGTGCAAAAGTGGTTTCCTGCACCAACACAAGTGCGAAAAGTGGTTTCCTTCACTAACACATGTGCGAAAAGTGGGTTTTCAACACTATCACAAGTGCAAAAGTGGTTTCCTGCACCAACACAAGTGCAAAAGTGGTTTCCTGCACTAACACAAGTGTGAAAAGTGGTTTTTCAACACTATCACAAGTGCAAAAAGTGTGTTTTCTACACTAATACAAGTGCAAAAAGTGTTTTTTCCACACTAATACAAGTGCGAAAAGTGGTTTTTCAACACTAACACAAGTGCGAAAAGTGGTTTTTCAACACTATCACAAGTGCAAAAAGTGTTTTTTCTACACTAATACAAGTGCAAAAAGTGTTTTTTCCACAATAATACAAGTGCGATAAGTGGTTTTTCAACACTAACACAAGTGCGAAAAGTGGTTTTTCAACAATAACACAAGTGCGAAAAGTGGTTTTTCCACACTAATACAAGTGCATAAGTGGTTTCCTGCACCAACACAAGTGCGAAAAGTGGTTTTTCAACACTAACACAAGTGCGAGAGGTGGTTTTTCCACACTAATACAAGTGCAAAAGTGGTTTCCTGCACCAACACAAGTGCGAAATGTGGTTTTTCAACACTAACAGAAGTGCGAAAAGCGGTTTTTCAACACTAACACAAGTGCAAAAAGTATTTTTTCCACACTAATACAAGTGCAAAAGTGGTTTCCTGCACCAACACAAGTGCGAAAAGTTGTTTTTCAACACTAAGACAAGTGCGAAAAGTGGTTTTTCAACACTAACACAAGTGCGAAAAGTGGTTTTTCAACACTAACACAAGTGCGAAAAGTGGTTTTACAACACTAATACAAGTGCAAAAGTGGTTTCCTGCACCAACACAAGTGCGAAAAGTGGTTTTTCAACACTAACACAAGTGCGAAAAGTGGTTTTTCAAAACTAACACAAGTGCGAAAAGTGTTTTTTCCACACTAATACAAGTGCAAAAATGGTTTCCTGCACCAACACAAGTGCGAAAAGTGGTTTTTCACCACTAACACAAGTGCGAAAAGTGGTTTTTCAACACTAACACAAGTGCGAAAAGTGGTTTTTCAACACTAACACAAGTGCGAAAAGTGGTTTTTCAACACTAACACAAGTGCGAAAAGTGGTTTTTCCACACTAATACAAGTGCAAAAGTGGTTTCCTGCACCAACACAAGTGCGAAAAGTGGTTTTTCAACAATAACACAAGTGCGAAAAGTGATTTTTCAACACTATCACAAGTGCAAAAAGTGTTTTTTCCACACTAATACAAGTGCAAAAGTGGTTTCCTGCACCAACACAAGTGCGAAAAGTGGTTTTTCAACACTATCACAAGTGCAAAAAGTGTTTTTTCTACACTAATACAAGTGCAAAAGTGTTTTTTCCACACTAATACAAGTGCGAAAAGTGGTTTTTCAACACTAACACAAGTGCGAAAAGTGGTTTTTCAACACTATCACAAGTGCAAAAAGTGTTTTTTCCACACTAATACAAGTGCAAAAGTGGTTTCCTGCACCAACACAAGTGCGAAAAGTGGTTTTTCAACACTAACACAAGTGCGAAAAGTGGTTTTTCAACACTAACACAAGTGCGAAAAGTGGTTTTACAACACTAATACAAGTGCAAAAGTGGTTCCTGCACCAACACAAGTGCGAAAAGTTGTTTTTCAACACTAACACAAGTGCGAAAAGTGGTTTTTCAACACTAACACAAGTGCGAAAAGTGGTTTTTCAACACTAACACAAGTGTGAAAGTGGTTTTACAACACTAATACAAGTGCGAAAGTGCTTTCCTGCACCAACACAAGTGCGAAAAGTGGTTTTTCAACACTAACACAAGTGCGAAAAGTGGTTTTTCAAAACTAACACAAGTGCGAAAAGTGTTTTTTCCACACTAATACAAGTGCAAAAGTGGTTTCCTGCACCAACACAAGTGCGAAAAGTGGTTTTTCACCACTAACACAAGTGCGAAAAGTGGTTTTTCAACACTAACACAAGTGCGAAAATTGGTTTTTCAACACTAACACAAGTGCGAAAAGTGGTTTTTCCACACTAATACAAATGCAAAAGTGGTTTCCTGCACCAACACAAGTGCGAAAAGTGGTTTTTCAACAATAACACAAGTGCGAAAAGTGGTTTTTCAACACTAATACAAGTGCAAAAGTGGTTTCCTGCACCAACACAAGTGCGAAAAGTGGTTTTTCAACACTATCACAAGTGCAAAAAGTGTTTTTTCTACACTAATACAAGTGCAAAAAGTGTTTTTTCCACACTAATACAAGTGCGATAAGTGGTTTTTCAACACTAACACAAGTGCGAAAAGTGGTTTTTCAACAATAACACAAGTGCGAAAAGTGGTTTTTCCACACTAATACAAGTGCATAAGTGGTTTCCTGCACCAACACAAGTGCGAAAAGTGGTTTTTCAACACTAACACAAGTGCGAGAAGTGGTTTTTCCACACTAATACAAGTGCAAAAGTGGTTTCCTGCACCAACACAAGTGCGAAATGTGGTTTTTCAACAATAACACAAGTGCGAAAAGTGGTTTATCAACACTAACACAAGTGCGAAAAGTGTATTTTCCACACTAATACAAGTGCAAAAGTGGTTTCCTGCACCAACACAAGTGCGAAAAGTGGTTTTTCAACACTAACACAAGTGCGAAAAGTGGTTTTTCAACACTAACACATGTGCGAAAAGTGGTTTTTCAACACTAACACAAGTGCGAAAAGTGGTTTTTCCACACTAATACAAGTGCAAAAGTGGTTTCCTGCACCAATAAAAGTGCGAAAAGTGGTTTTTCAACACTAACACAAGTGCGAAAAGTGGTTTTTCAACACTATCACAAGTGCAAAAAGTGTTTTTTCCACACTAATACAAGTGCAAAAGTGGTTTTTCAACACTAACACAAGTGCGAAAAGTGGTTTTTCAACACTAACACAATTGCGAAAAGTGGTTTTTCAACACTAACACAAGTGCGAAAAGTGGTTTTTCAACACGAACACAAATGCGAAAAGTGGTTTTTAACACTAACACAAGTGCGAAAAGTGTTTTTTCCACACTAATACAAGTGCGAAAAGTGGTTTCCTGCACCAACACAAGTGCGAAAAGTGGTTTTTCAACACTAACACAAGTGCGAAAAGTGGTTTTTCAACACTAACACAAATGCGAAAAGTGGTTTTTAACACTAACACAAGTGCAAAAAGTGTTTTTTCCACACTAATACAAGTGCAAAAGTGGTTTCCTGCAACAACACAAGTGCGAAAAGTGGTTTCCTTCACTAACACATGTGCGAAAAGTGGGTTTTCAACACTAACACAATTGCGAAAAGTGTTTTTTCAACACTATCACAAGTGCAAAAAGTGTTTTTTCCACACTAATACAAGTGCAAAAGTGGTTTCCTGCACCAACACAAGTGTGAAAAGTGGTTTTTCAACACTATCACAAGTGCAAAAAGTGTGTTTTCTACACTAATACAAGTGCAAAAAGTGTTTTTTCCACACTAATACAAGTGCGAAAAGTGGTTTTTCAACACTAACACAAGTGCGAAAAGTGGTTTTTCAACACTAACACAAGTGCGAAAAGTGGTTTTTCAACACTAACACAAGTGCGAAAAGTGGTTTTTGCACACTAATACAAGTGCAAAAGTGGTTTTCTCCACCAACACAAGTGCGAAAAGTGGTTTTTCAACACTAACACAAGTGCGAAAAGTGGTTTTTCAACACTAACACAAGTGCGAAAAGTGTTTTTTCCACACTAATACAAGTGCAAAAGTGTTTTCCTGCACCACCACATGTGCGAAAAGTTGTTTTTCAACACTAACACAAGTGCGAAAAGTGGTTTTTCAACACTAACACAAGTGCGAAAAGTGTTTTTTCAACACTAACACAAGTGCGAAAAGTGGTTTTTCCACACTAATACAAGTGCAAAAGTGGTTTCCTGCACCAACACAAGTGCGAAAAGTGGTTTTTCAACAATAACACAAGCGCGAAAAGTGGTTTTTCAACACTATCACAAGTGCAAAAAGTGTTTTTTCCACACTAATACAAGTGCAAAAGTGGTTTCCTGCACCAACACAAGTGCGAAAAGTGGTTTTTCAACACTATCACAAGTGCAAAAAGTGTTTTTTCTACACTAATACAAGTGCAAAAAGTGTTTTTTCCACACTAATACATGTGCGAAAAGTGGTTTTTCAACACTAACACAAGTGCGAAAAGTGGTTTTTCAACACTATCACAAGTGCAAAAAGTGTTTTTTCCACACTAATACAAGTGCAAAAGTGGTTTCCTGCACCAACACAAGTGCGAAAAGTGGTTTTTCAACACTATCACAAGTGCAAAAAGTGTTTTTTCTACACTAATACAAGTGCAAAAAGTGTTTTTTCCACACTAATACAAGTGCGAAAAGTGGTTTTTCAACACTAACACAAGTGCGAAAAGTGGTTTTTCAACACTATCACAAGTGCAAAAAGTGTTTTTTCCACACTAATACAAGTGCAAAAGTGGTTTCCTGCACCAACACAAGTGCGAAAAGTTGTTTTTCAACACTAACACAAGTGCGAAAAGTGGTTTTTCAACACTAACACAAGTGCGAAAAGTGGTTTTTCAACACTAACACAAGTGCGAAAAGTGGTTTTACAACACTAATACAAGTGCAAAAGTGGTTTCCTGCACCAACACAAGTGCGAAAAGTGGTTTTTCAACACTAACACAAGTGCGAAAAGTGGTTTTTCAAAACTAACACAAGTGCGAAAAGTGTTTTTTCCACACTAATACAAGTGCAAAAGTGGTTTCCTGCACCAACAGAAGTGCGAAAAGTGGTTTTTCACCACTAACACAAGTGCGAAAAGTGGTTTTTCAACACTAACACAGTGCGAAAAGTGGTTTTTCAACACTAACACAAGTGCGAAAAGTGGTTTTTCCACACTAATACAAATGCAAAAGTGGTTTCCTGCACCAACACAAGTGCGAAAAGTGGTTTTTCAACAATAACACAAGTGCGAAAAGTGGTTTTTCAACACTATCACAAGTGCAAAAAGTGTTTTTTCCACACTAATACAAGTGCAAACGTGGTTTCCTGCACCAACACAAGTGCGAAAAGTGGTTTTTCAACACTATCACAAGTGCAAAAAGTGTTTTTTCTACACTAATACAAGTGCAAAAAGTGTTTTTTCCACACTAATACAAGTGCGAAAAGTGGTTTTTCAACACTAACACAAGTGCGAAAAGTGGTTTTTCAACAATAACACAAGTGCGAAAAGTGGTTTTTCCACACTAATACAAGTGCATAAGTGGTTTCCTGCACAAACACAAGTGCGAGAAGTGGTTTTTCCACACTAATACACGTGCAAAAGTGGTTTCCTGCACCAACACAAGTGCGAAATGTGGTTTTTCAACAATAACACAAGTGCGAAAAGTGGTTTTTCAACACTAACACAACTGCGAAAAGTGTATTTTCCACACTAATACAAGTGCAAAAGTGGTTTCCTGCACCAACACAAGTGCAAAAAGTGGTTTTTCAACACTAACACAAGTGCGAAAAGTGGTTTTTCAACACTAACACATGTGCGAAAAGTGGTTTTTCAACACTAACACAAGTGCGAAAAGTGGTTTTTCCACACTAATACAAGTGCAAAAGTGGTTTCCTGCACCAATAAAAGTGCTAAAAGTGGTTTTTCAACACTAACACAAGTGCGAAAAGTGGTTTTTCAACACTATCACAAGTGCAAAAAGTGTTTTTTCCACACTAATACAAGTGCAAAAGTGGTTTTTCAACACTAACACAAGTGCGAAAAGTGGTTTTTCAACACTAACACAATTGCGAAAAGTGGTTTTTCAACACTAACACAAGTGCGAAAAGTGGTTTTTCAACACGAACACAAATGCGAAAAGTGGTTTTTAACACTAACACAAGTGCGAAAAGTGTTTTTTCCACACTAATACAAGTGCGAAAAGTGGTTTCCTGCACCAACACAAGTGCGAAAAGTGGTTTTTCAACACTAACACAAGTGCGAAAAGTGGTTTTTCAACACTAACACAAATGCGAAAAGTGGTTTTTAACACTAACACAAGTGCGAAAAGTGTTTTTTCCACACTAATACAAGTGCAAAAGTGGTTTCCTGCACCAATACAAGTGCGAAAAGTGGTTTCCTTCACTAACACATGTGCGAAAAGTGGGTTTTCAACACTAACACAAGTGCGAAAAGTGTTTTTTCAACACTATCACAAGTGCAAAAAGTGTTTTTTCCACACTAATACAAGTGCAAAAGTGGTTTCCTGCACCAACACAAGTGTGAAAAGTGGTTTTTCAACACTATCACAAGTGCAAAAAGTATGTTTTCTACACTAATACAAGTGCAAAAAGTGTTTTTTCCACACTAATACAAGTGCGAAAAGTGGTTTTTCAACACTAACACAAGTGCGAAAAGTGGTTTTTCAACACTAACACAAGTGCGAAAAGTGGTTTTTCAACACTAACACAAGTGCGAAAAGTGGTTTTTGCACACTAATACAAGTGCAAAAGTGGTTTTCTGCACCAACACAAGTGCGAAAAGTGGTTTTTCAACACTAACACAAGTGCGAAAAGTGGTTTTTGCACACTAATACAAGTGCAAAAGTGGTTTTCTGCACCAACACAAGTGCGAAAAGTTGTTTTTCAACACTAACACAAGTGCGAAAAGTGGTTTTTCAACACTAACACAAGTGCGAAAAGTGTTTTTTCAACACTAACACAAGTGCGAAAAGTGGTTTTTCCACACTAATACAAGTGCAAAAGTGGTTTCCTGCACCAACACAAGTGCGAAAAGTGGTTTTTCAACACTATTACAAGTGCAAAAAGTGTTTTTTCCACACTAATACAAGTGCAAAAGTGGTTTCCTGCACCAACACAAGTGCGAAAAGTGGTTTTTCAACACTAACACAAGTGCGAAAAGTGGTTTTTCAACACTAACACAAGTGCGAAAAGTGGTTTTTCCACAGTAATACAAGTGCAAAAGTGGTTTCCTGCACCAACACAAGTGCGAAAAGTGGTTTTTCAACACTAACACAAGTGCGAAAAGTGGTTTTTCAACACTAACACAAGTGCGAAAAGTGTTTTTTCCACACTAATACAAGTGCAAAAGTGGTTTCCTGCACCAACACAAGTGCAAAAAGTGGTTTTTCAACACTAACACAAGTGCGAAAAGTGGTTTTTCAACACTAACACAAGTGCGAAAAGTGGTTTTTCAACACTAACACAACTGCGAAAAGTGGTTTTTCCACAATAATACAAGTGCAAAAGTGGTTTCCTGCACCAACACAACTGCGAAAAGTGGTTTTTCAACACTAATACAAGTGCAAAAGTGGTTTCCTGCACCAACACAAGTGTGAAAAGTGGTTTTTCAACACTAACACAAGTGCGAAAAGTGGTTTTTCAACACTAACACAAGTGCAAAAAGTCTTTTTTCCACACTAATACAAGTGCAAAAGTGGTTTCCTGCACCAACACAAGTGCGAAAAGTGGTTTTTCAACACTAACACAAGTGCGAAAAGTGGTTTTTCAACACTAACACAATTGCGAAAAGTGGTTTTTCAACACTAACACAAGTGCGAAAAGTGTTTTTTCAACACTAACACAAGTGCGAAAAGTGGTTTTTCCACACTAATACAAGTGCAAAAGTGGTTTACTGCACCAACACAAGTGCGAAAAGTGGTTTTTCAACACTATTACAAGTGCAAAAAGTGTTTTTTCCACACTAATACAAGTGCAAAAGTGGTTTCCTGCACCAACACAAGTGCGAAAAGTGGTTTTTCAACACTAACAGAAGTGCGAAAAGTGTTTTTTCCACACTAATACAAGTGCAAAAGTGGTTTCCTGCACCAACACAAGTGCGAAAAGTGGTTTTTCAACACTAACACAAGTGCGAAAAGTGGTTTTTCAACACTAACACAAGTGCGAAAAGTGGTTTTTCAACACTAACACAAGTGCGAAAAGTGGTTTTTCAACACTAACACAACTGCGAAAAGTGGTTTTTCCACAATAATACAAGTGCAAAAGTGGTTTCCTGCACCAACACAACTGCGAAAAGTGGTTTTTCAACACTAATACAAGTGCAAAAGTGGTTTCCTGCACCAACACAAGTGTGAAAAGTGGTTTTTCAACACTAACACAAGTGCGAAAAGTGGTTTTTCAACACTAACACAAGTGCAAAAAGTCTTTTTTCCACACTAATACAAGTGCAAAAGTGGTTTCCTGCACCAACACAAGTGCGAAAAGTGGTTTTTCAACACTAACACAAGTGCGAAAAGTGGTTTTTCAACACTAACACAAGTGCGAAAAGTGATTTTTCAACACTAACACAAGTGCGAGAAGTGGTTTTTCCACACTAATACAAGTGCAAAAGTGGTTTCCTGCACCAACACAAGTGCGAAATGTGGTTTTTCAACAATAACACAAGTGCGAAAAGTGGTTTTTCAACACTAACACAAGTGCGAAAAGTGTATTTTCCACACTAATACAAGTGCAAAAGTGGTTTCCTGCACCAACACAAGTGCGAAATGTGGTTTTTCAACAATAACACAAGTGCGAAAAGTGGTTTTTCAACACTAACACAAGTGCGAAAAGTGTATTTTCCACACTAACACAAGTGCGAAAAGTGGTTTTTCAACAATAACACAAGTGCGAAAAGTGGTTTTTCCACACTAATACAAGTGCATAAGTGGTTTCCTGCACAAACACAAGTGCGAGAAGTGGTTTTTCCACACTAATACAAGTGCAAAAGTGGTTTCCTGCACCAACACAAGTGCGAAATGTGATTTTTCAACAATAACACAAGTGCGAAAAGTGGTTTTTCAACACTAACACAACTGCGAAAAGTGTATTTTCCACACTAATACAAGTGCAAAAGTGGTTTCCTGCACCAACACAAGTGCAAAAAGTGGTTTTTCAACACTAACACAAGTGCGAAAAGTGGTTTTTCAACACTAACACATGTGCGAAAAGTGGTTTTTCAACACTAACACAAGTGCGAAAAGTGGTTTTTCCACACTAATACAAGTGCAAAAGTGGTTTCCTGCACCAATAAAAGTGCGAAAAGTGGTTTTTCAACACTAACACAAGTGCGAAAAGTGGTTTTTCAACACTATCACAAGTGCAAAAAGTGTTTTTTCCACACTAATACAAGTGCAAAAGTGGTTTTTCAACACTAACACAAGTGCGAAAAGTGGTTTTTCAACACTAACACAATTGCGAAAAGTGGTTTTTCAACACTAACACAAGTGCGAAAAGTGGTTTTTCAACACGAACACAAATGCGAAAAGTGGTTTTTAACACTAACACAAGTGCGAAAAGTGTTTTTTCCACACTAATACAAGTGCGAAAAGTGGTTTCCTGCACCAACACAAGTGCGAAAAGTGGTTTTTCAACACTAACACAAGTGCGAAAAGTGGTTTTTCAACACTAACACAAATGCGAAAAGTGGTTTTTAACACTAACACAAGTGCGAAAAGTGTTTTTTCCACACTAATACAAGTGCAAAAGTGGTTTCCTGCACCAACACAAGTGCGAAAAGTGGTTTCCTTCACTAACACATGTGCGAAAAGTGGGTTTTCAACACTAACACAAGTGCGAAAAGTGTTTTTTCAACACTATCACAAGTGCAAAAAGTGTTTTTTCCACACTAATACAAGTGCAAAAGTGGTTTCCTGCACCAACACAAGTGTGAAAAGTGGTTTTTCAACACTATCACAAGTGCAAAAAGTGTGTTTTCTACACTAATACAAGTGCAAAAAGTGTTTTTTCCACACTAATACAAGTGCGAAAAGTGGTTTTTCAACACTAACACAAGTGCGAAAAGTGGTTTTTCAACACTAACACAAGTGCGAAAAGTGGTTTTTCAACACTAACACAAGTGCGAAAAGTGGTTTTTGCACACTAATACAAGTGCAAAAGTGGTTTTCTCCACCAACACAAGTGCGAAAAGTGGTTTTTCAACACTAACACAAGTGCGAAAAGTGGTTTTTCAACACTAACACAAGTGCGAAAAGTGTTTTTTCCACACTAATACAAGTGCAAAAGTGTTTTCCTGCACCACCACATGTGCGAAAAGTTGTTTTTCAACACTAACACAAGTGCGAAAAGTGGTTTTTCAACACTAACACAAGTGCGAAAAGTGTTTTTTCAACACTAACACAAGTGCGAAAAGTGGTTTTTCCACACTAATACAAGTGCAAAAGTGGTTTCCTGCACCAACACAAGTGCGAAAAGTGGTTTTTCAACAATAACACAAGCGCGAAAAGTGGTTTTTCAACACTATCACAAGTGCAAAAAGTGTTTTTTCCACACTAATACAAGTGCAAAAGTGGTTTCCTGCACCAACACAAGTGCGAAAAGTGGTTTTTCAACACTATCACAAGTGCAAAAAGTGTTTTTTCTACACTAATACAAGTGCAAAAAGTGTTTTTTCCACACTAATACATGTGCGAAAAGTGGTTTTTCAACACTAACACAAGTGCGAAAAGTGGTTTTTCAACACTATCACAAGTGCAAAAAGTGTTTTTTCCACACTAATACAAGTGCAAAAGTGGTTTCCTGCACCAACACAAGTGCGAAAAGTGGTTTTTCAACACTATCACAAGTGCAAAAAGTGTTTTTTCTACACTAATACAAGTGCAAAAAGTGTTTTTTCCACACTAATACAAGTGCGAAAAGTGGTTTTTCAACACTAACACAAGTGCGAAAAGTGGTTTTTCAACACTATCACAAGTGCAAAAGTGTTTTTTCCACACTAATACAAGTGCAAAAGTGGTTTCTGCACCAACACAAGTGCGAAAAGTTGTTTTTCAACACTAACACAAGTGCGAAAAGTGGTTTTTCAACACTAACACAAGTGCGAAAAGTGGTTTTTCAACACTAACACAAGTGCGAAAAGTGGTTTTACAACACTAATACAAGTGCAAAAGTGGTTTCCTGCACCAACACAAGTGCGAAAAGTGGTTTTTCAACACTAACACAAGTGCGAAAAGTGGTTTTTCAAACTAACACAAGTGCGAAAAGTGTTTTTTCCACACTAATACAAGTGCAAAAGTGGTTTCCTGCACCAACAGAAGTGCGAAAAGTGGTTTTTCACCACTAACACAAGTGCGAAAAGTGGTTTTTCAACACTAACACAGTGCGAAAAGTGGTTTTTCAACACTAACACAAGTGCGAAAAGTGGTTTTTCCACACTAATACAAATGCAAAAGTGGTTTCCTGCACCAACACAAGTGCGAAAAGTGGTTTTTCAACAATAACACAAGTGCGAAAAGTGGTTTTTCAACACTATCACAAGTGCAAAAAGTGTTTTTTCCACACTAATACAAGTGCAAAGTGGTTTCCTGCACCAACACAAGTGCGAAAAGTGGTTTTTCAACACTACACAAGTGCAAAAAGTGTTTTTTTCTACACTAATACAAGTGCAAAAAGTGTTTTTTCCACACTAATACAAGTGCGAAAAGTGGTTTTTCAACACTAACACAAGTGCGAAAAGTGGTTTTTCAACAATAACACAAGTGCGAAAAGTGGTTTTTCCACACTAATACAAGTGCATAAGTGGTTTCCTGCACAAACACAAGTGCGAGAAGTGGTTTTTCCACACTAATACACGTGCAAAAGTGTTTCCTGCACCAACACAAGTGCGAAATGTGGTTTTTCAACAATAACACAAGTGCGAAAAGTGTTTTTCAACACTAACACAACTGCGAAAAGTGTATTTTCCACACTAATACAAGTGCAAAAGTGGTTTCCTGCACCAACACAAGTGCAAAAAGTGGTTTTTTCAACACTAACACAAGTGCGAAAAGTGGTTTTTCAACACTAACACATGTGCGAAAAGTGGTTTTTCAACACTAACACAAGTGCGAAAAGTGGTTTTCCACACTAATACAAGTGCAAAAGTGGTTTCCTGCACCAATAAAAGTGCTAAAAGTGGTTTTTCAACACTAACACAAGTGCGAAAAGTGGTTTTTCAACACTATCACAAGTGCAAAAAGTGTTTTTTCCACACTAATACAAGTGCAAAAGTGGTTTTTCAACACTAACACAAGTGCGAAAAGTGGTTTTTCAACACTAACACAATTGCGAAAAGTGGTTTTTCAACACTAACACAAGTGCGAAAAGTGGTTTTTCAACACGAACACAAATGCGAAAAGTGGTTTTTAACACTAACACAAGTGCGAAAAGTGTTTTTTCCACACTAATACAAGTGCGAAAAGTGGTTTCCTGCACCAACACAAGTGCGAAAAGTGGTTTTTCAACACTAACACAAGTGCGGAAAGTGGTTTATCAACACTAACACAAATGCGAAAAGTGGTTTTTAACACTAACACAAGTGCGAAAAGTGTTTTTTCCACACTAATACAAGTGCAAAAGTGGTTTCCTGCACCAATACAAGTGCGAAAAGTGGTTTCCTTCACTAACACATGTGCGAAAAGTGGGTTTTCAACACTAACACAAGTGCGAAAAGTGTTTTTTCAACACTATCACAAGTGCAAAAAGTGTTTTTTCCACACTAATACAAGTGCAAAAGTGGTTTCCTGCACCAACACAAGTGTGAAAAGTGGTTTTTCAACACTATCACAAGTGCAAAAAGTATGTTTTCTACACTAATACAAGTGCAAAAAGTGTTTTTTTCCACACTAATACAAGTGCGAAAAGTGGTTTTTCAACACTAACACAAGTGCGGAAAAGTGGTTTTTCAACACTAACACAAGTGCGAAAAGTGGTTTTTCAACACTAACACAAGTGCGAAAGTGGTTTTTGCACACTAATACAAGTGCAAAAGTGGTTTTCTGCACCAACACAAGTGCGAAAGTGGTTTTTCAACACTAACACAAGTGCGAAAAGTGGTTTTTGCACACTAATACAAGTGCAAAAGTGGTTTTCTGCACCAACACAAGTGCGAAAAGTTGTTTTTCAACACTAACACAAGTGCGAAAAGTGGTTTTTCAACACTAACACAAGTGCGAAAAGTGTTTTTTCAACACTAACACAAGTGCGAAAAGTGGTTTTTCCACACTAATACAAGTGCAAAAGTGGTTTCCTGCACCAACACAAGTGCGGAAAAGTGGTTTTTCAACACTATTACAAGTGCAAAAAGTGTTTTTTCCACACTAATACAAGTGCAAAAGTGGTTTCCTGCACCAACACAAGTGCGAAAAGTGGTTTTCACACTAACACAAGTGCGAAAAGTGGTTTTTCAACACTAACACAAGTGCGAAAAGTGGTTTTTCCACAGTAATACAAGTGCAAAAGTGGTTTCCTGCACAACACAAGTGCGAAAAGTGGTTTTTCAACACTAAAACAAGTGCGAAAAGTGGTTTTTCAACACTAACACAATGTGCGAAAAGTGTTTTTCCACGCTAATACAAGTGCAAAAGTGGTTTCCTGCACCAACACAAGTGCAAAAAGTGGTTTTTCAACACTAACACAAGTGCGAAAAGTGGTTTTTCAACACTAACACAAGTGCGAAAAGTGGTTTTTCAACACTAACACAACTGCGAAAAGTGGTTTTTCCACAATAATACAAGTGCAAAAGTGGTTTCCTGCACCAACACAACTGCGAAAAGTGGTTTTTCAACACTAATACAAGTGCAAAAGTGGTTTCCTGCACCCAACACAAGTGTGAAAAGTGGTTTTTCAACACTAACACAAGTGCGAAAAGTGGTTTTTCAACACTAACACAAGTGCAAAAAGTCTTTTTTCCACACTAATACAAGTGCAAAAGTGGTTTCCTGCACCAACACAAGTGCGAAAAGTGGTTTTTCAACACTAACACAAGTGCGAAAAGTGGTTTTTCAACACTAACACAATTGCGAAAAGTGGTTTTTCAACACTAACACAAGTGCGAAAAGTGTTTTTTCAACACTAACACAAGTGCGAAAAGTGGTTTTTCCACAACTAATACAAGTGCAAAAGTGGTTTACTGCACCAACACAAGTGCGAAAGTGGTTTTTCAACACTATTACAAGTGCAAAAAGTGTTTTTTCCACACTAATACAAGTGCAAAAGTGGTTTCCTGCACCAACACAAGTGCGAAAAGTGGTTTTTCAACACTAACACAAGTGCGAAAAGTGTTTTTTCCACACTAATACAAGTGCAAAAGTGGTTTCCTGCACCAACACAAGTGCGAAAAGTGGTTTTTCAACACTAACACAAGTGCGAAAAGTGGTTTTTCAACACTAACACAAGTGCGAAAAGTGGTTTTTCAACACTAACACAAGTGCGAAAAGTGGTTTTTCAACACTAACACAACTGCGAAAAGTGGTTTTTCCACAATAATACAAGTGCAAAAGTGGTTTCCTGCACCAACACAACGCGAAAAGTGGTTTTTCAACCTAATACAAGTGCAAAAGTGGAGTGGTTTCCTGCACCAACACAAGTGTGAAAAGTGGTTTTTCAACACTAACACAAGTGCGAAAAGTGGTTTTTCAACACTAACACAAGTGCAAAAAGTCTTTTTTCCACACTAATACAAGTGCAAAAGTGGTTTCCTGCACCAACACAAGTGCGAAAAGTGGTTTTTCAACACTAACACAAGTGCGAAAAGTGGTTTTTCAACACTAACACAAGTGCGAAAAGTGATTTTTCAACACTAACACAAGTGCGAGAAGTGGTTTTTCCACACTAATACAAGTGCAAAAGTGGTTTCCTGCACCAACACAAGTGCGAAATGTGGTTTTTCAACAATAACACAAGTGCGAAAAGTGGTTTTTCAACACTAACACAAGTGCGAAAAGTGTATTTTCCACACTAATACAAGTGCAAAAGTGGTTTCCTGCACCAACACAAGTGCGAAATGTGGGTTTTTCAACAATAACACAAGTGCGAAAAGTGGTTTTTCAACACTAACACAAGTGCGAAAAGTGTATTTTCCACACTAACACAAGTGCGAAAAGTGGTTTTTCAACAATAACACAAGTGCGAAAAGTGGTTTTTCCACACTAATACAAGTGCATAAGTGGTTTCCTGCACAAACACAAGTGCGAGAAGTGGTTTTTCCACACTAATACAAGTGCAAAAGTGGTTTCCTGCACCAACACAAGTGCGAAATGTGATTTTTCAACAATAACACAAGTGCGAAAAGTGGTTTTTCAACACTAACACAACTGCGAAAAGTGTATTTTCCACACTAATACAAGTGCAAAAGTGGTTTCCTGCACCAACACAAGTGCAAAAAGTGGTTTTTCAACACTAACACAAGTGCGAAAAGTGGTTTTTCAACACTAACACATGTGCGAAAAGTGGGTTTTTCAACACTAACACAAGTGCGAAAAGTGGTTTTTCCACACTAATACAAGTGCAAAAGTGGTTTCCTGCACCAATAAAAGTGCGAAAAGTGGTTTTTCAACACTAACACAAGTGCGAAAAGTGGTTTTTTCAACACTATCACAAGTGCAAAAAGTGTTTTTTTCCACACTAATACAAGTGCAAAAGTGGTTTTTCAACACTAACACAAGTGCGAAAAGTGGTTTTTCAACACTAACACAATTGCGAAAAGTGGTTTTTCAACACTAACACAAGTGCGAAAAGTGGTTTTTCAACACGAACACAAATGCGAAAAGTGGTTTTTAACACTAACACAAGTGCGAAAAGTGTTTTTTCCACACTAATACAAGTGCGAAAAGTGGTTTCCTGCACCAACACAAGTGCGAAAAGTGGTTTTTCAACACTAACACAAGTGCGAAAGTGGTTTTTCAACACTAACACAAATGCGAAAAGTGGTTTTTAACACTAACACAAGTGCGAAAAGTGTTTTTTCCACACTAATACAAGTGCAAAAGTGGTTTCCTGCACCAACACAAGTGCGAAAAGTGGTTTCCTTCACTAACACATGTGCGAAAAGTGGGTTTTCAACACTAACACAAGTGCGAAAAAGTGTTTTTTCAACACTATCACAAGTGCAAAAAGTGTTTTTTCCACACTAATACAAGTGCAAAAGTGGTTTCCTGCACTAACACAAGTGTGAAAAGTGGTTTTTCACACTATCACAAGTGCAAAAGTGTGTTTTCTTCACTAATACAAGTGCAAAAAGTGTTTTTTTCAACACTAATACAAGTGCGAAAAGTGGTTTTTCAACACTAACACAAGTGCGAAAAGTGGTTTTTCACACTATCACAAGTGCAAAAAGTGTTTTTTCTACACTAATACAAGTGCAAAAAGTGTTTTTTCCACACTAATACAAGTGCGATAAGTGGTTTTTCAACACTAACACAAGTGCGAAAAGTGGTTTTTTCAACAATAACACAAGTGCGAAAAGTGGTTTTTTCCACACTAATACAAGTGCATAAGTGGTTTCCTGCACCAACACAAGTGCGAAAAGTGGTTTTTCAACACTAACACAAGTGCGAGAAGTGGTTTTTCCACACTAATACAAGTGCAAAAGTGGTTTCCTGCACCAACACAAGTGCGAAATGTGGTTTTTCAACACTAACAGAAGTGCGAAAAGCGGTTTTTCAACACTAACACAAGTGCAAAAAGTGTTTTTTCCACACTAATACAAGTGCAAAAGTGGTTTCCTGCACCAACACAAGTGCGAAAAGTTGTTTTTCAACACTAACACAAGTGTGAAAAGTGGTTTTTTCAACACTAACACAAGTGCAAAAAGTGGTTTTTCAACACTAACACAAGTGCGAAAAGTGGTTTTACAACACTAATACAAGTGCAAAAGTGGTTTCCTGCACCAACACAAGTGCGAAAAGTGGTTTTTCAACACTAACACAAGTGCGAAAAGTGGTTTTTCAAAACTAACACAAGTGCGAAAAGTGTTTTTTCCACACTAATACAAGTGCAAAAGTGGTTTCCTGCACCAACACAAGTGCGAAAAGTGGTTTTTCACCACTAACACAAGTGCGAAAAGTGGTTTTTCAACACTAACACAAGTGCGAAAATTGGTTTTTCAACACTAACACAAGTGCGAAAAGTGGTTTTTCAACACTAACACAAGTGCGAAAAGTGGATTTTCCCACACTAATACAAGTGCAAAAAGTGGTTTCCTGCACCAACACAAGTGCGAAAAGTGGTTTTTCAACAATAACACAAGTGCGAAAAGTGATTTTTCAACACTATCACAAGTGCAAAAAGTGTTTTTTTCCACACTAATACAAGTGCAAAAGTGGTTTCCTGCACCAACACAAGTGCGAAAAGTGGTTTTTCAACACTATCACAAGTGCAAAAAGTGTTTTTTTCTACACTAATACAAGTGCAAAAGTGTTTTTTCCACACTAATACAAGTGCGAAAAGTGGTTTTACAACACTAATACAAGTGCAAAAGTGGTTCCTGCACCAACACAAGTGCGAAAGTTGTTTTTCAACACTAACACAAGTGCGAAAAGTGGTTTTTTCAACACTAACACAAGTGCGAAAGTGGTTTTACAACACTAATACAAGTGCAAAAGTGGTTTCCTGGCACCAACACAAGTGCGAAAAGTGGTTTTTCAACACTAACACAAGTGCGAAAAGTGGTTTTTTCAAAACTAACACAAGTGCGAAAAGTGTTTTTCCCACACTAATACAAGTGCAAAAGTGGTTTCCTGCACCAACACAAGTGCGAAAAGTGGTTTTTCACCACTAACACAAGTGCGAAAAGTGGTTTTTTCAACACTAACACAAGTGCGAAAAGTGGTTTTTCAACACTAACACAATTGCGAAAAGTGGTTTTCAACACTAACACAAGTGCGAAAAGTGGTTTTTCAACACTAATACAAGTGCGAAAAGTGGTTTCCTGCACCAACACAAGTGCGAAAAGTGGTTTTTCAACACTAACACAAGTGCGAAAAGTGTTTTTCAACACTAACACAAATGCGAAAAGTGGTTTTTCAACACTAACACAATTGCGAAAAGTGGTTTTTCAACACTAACACAAGTGCGAAAAGTGGTTTTTTCAACACGAACACAAATGCGAAAAGTGGTTTTTAACACTAACACAAGTGCGAAAAGTGTTTTTTCCACACTAATACAAGTGCGAAAAGTGGTTTCCTGCACCAACACAAGTGCGAAAAGTGGTTTTTCAACACTAACACAAGTGCGAAAAAGTGGTTTTTCAACACTAACACAAATGCGAAAAGTGTTTTTTCCACACTAATACAAGTGCAAAAAGTGTTTTTTCCACACTAATACAAGTGCGAAAAGTGGTTTTTCAACACTAACACAAGTGCGAAAAGTGGTTTTTCAACACTATCACAAGTGCAAAAAGTGTTTTTTCCACACTAATACAAGTGCAAAAGTGGTTTCCTGCACCAACACAAGGTGCGAAAAGTTGTTTTTCAACACTAACACAAGTGCGAAAAGTGGTTTTTCAAACACTAACACAAGTGCGAAAAGTGGTTTTTCAACACTAACACAAGTGCGAAAAGTGGTTTTACAACACTAATACAAGTGCAAAAGTGGTTTCCTGCACCAACACAAGTGCGAAAAGTGGTTTTTCAACACTAACACAAGTGCGAAAAGTGGTTTTTCAAAACTAACACAAGTGCGAAAAGTGTTTTTTCCACACTAATACAAGTGCAAAAGTGGTTTCCTGCACCAACAGAAGTGCGAAAAGTGGTTTTTCACCACTAACACAAGTGCGAAAAGTGGTTTTTCAACACTAACACAGTGCGAAAAGTGGTTTTTCAACACTAACACAAGTGCGAAAAGTGGTTTTTTCCACACTAATACAAATGCAAAAGTGGTTTCCTGCACCAACACAAGTGCGAAAAGTGGTTTTTCAACAATAACACAAGTGCGAAAAGTGGTTTTTCAACACTATCACAAGTGCAAAAAGTGTGTTTTTTCCACACTAATACAAGTGCAAAAGTGGTTTCCTGCACCAACACAAGTGCGAAAAGTGGTTTTTCAACCACTATCACAAGTGCAAAAAGTGTTTTTTCTACACTAATACAAGTGCAAAAAGTGTTTTTTCCACACTAATACAAGTGCGAAAAGTGGTTTTTCAACACTAACACAAGTGCGAAAAGTGGTTTTTCAACAATAACACAAGTGCGAAAAGTGGTTTTTCCACACTAATACAAGTGCATAAGTGGTTTCCTGCACAAACACAAGTGCGAGAAGTGTTTTTCCACACTAATACACGTGCAAAGTGGTTTCCTGCACCAACACAAGTGCGAAATGTGGTTTTTCAACAATAACACAAGTGCGAAAAGTGGTTTTTCAACACTAACACAACTGCGAAAAGTGTATTTTCCACACTAATACAAGTGCAAAAGTGGTTTCCTGCACCAACAACACAAGTGCAAAAAGTGGTTTTTCAACACTAACACAAGTGCGAAAAGTGGTTTTTCACACTAACACATGTGCGAAAAGTGGTTTTTCAACACTAACACAAGTGCGAAAAGTGGTTTTTCCCACACTAATACAAGTGCAAAAGTGGTTTCCTGCACCAATAAAAGTGCTAAAAGTGGTTTTTCAACACTAACACAAGTGCGAAAAGTGGTTTTTCAACACTATCACAAGTGCAAAAAGTGTTTTTTCCACACTAATACAAGTGCAAAAGTGGTTTTTCAACACTAACACAAGTGCGAAAAGTGGTTTTCAACACTAACACAATTGCGAAAAGTGGTTTTTCAACACTAACACAAGTGCGAAAAGTGGTTTTTCAACACGAACACAAATGCGAAAAGTGGTTTTTTAACACTAACACAAGTGCGAAAAGTGTTTTTTCCACACTAATACAAGTGCGAAAAGTGGTTTCCTGCACCAACACAAGTGCGAAAAGTGGTTTTTCAACACTAACACAAGTGCGAAAAAGTGGTTTTTCAACACTAACACAAATGCGAAAAGTGGTTTTTAACACTAACACAAGTGCGAAAAGTGTTTTTTTCCACACTAATACAAGTGCAAAAGTGGTTTCCTGCACCAATACAAGTGCGAAAAGTGGTTTCCTTCACTAACACATGTGCCGAAAAGTGGGTTTCAACACTAACACAAGTGCGAAAAGTGTTTTTTCAACACTATCACAAGTGCAAAAAGTGTTTTTTCCACACTAATACAAGTGCAAAAGTGGTTTCCTGCACCAACACAAGTGTGAAAAGTGGTTTTTCAACACTATCACAAGTGCAAAAAGTATGTTTTCTACACTAATACAAGTGCAAAAAGTGTTTTTTCCACACTAATACAAGTGCGAAAAGTGGTTTTTCAACACTAACACAAGTGCGAAAAGTGGTTTTTCAACACTAACACAAGTGCGAAAAGTGGTTTTTTCAACACTAACACAAGTGCGAAAAGTGGTTTTTGCACACTAATACAAGTGCAAAAGTGGTTTTCTGCACCAACACAAGTGCGAAAAGTGGTTTTTCAACACTAACACAAGTGCGAAAAGTGGTTTTTGCACACTAATACAAGTGCAAAAGTGGTTTTCTGCACCAACACAAGTGCGAAAAGTTGTTTTTCAACACTAACACAAGTGCGAAAAGTGGTTTTTCAACACTAACACAAGTGCGAAAAGTGTTTTTTCAACACTAACACAAGTGCGAAAAGTGGTTTTTCCACACTAATACAAGTGCAAAAGTGGTTTCCTGCACCAACACAAGTGCGAAAAGTGGTTTTTCAACACTATTACAAGTGCAAAAGTGTTTTTTCCACACTAATACAAGTGCAAAAGTGGTTTCCTGCACCAACACAAGTGCGAAAAGTGGTTTTTCAACACTAACACAAGTGCGAAAAGTGGTTTTTCAACACTAACACAAGTGCGAAAAAGGGTTTTTCCACAGTAATACAAGTGCAAAAGTGGTTTCCTGCACCAACACAAGTGCGAAAAGTGGTTTTTCAACACTAACACAAGTGCGAAAAAGTGGTTTTTCAACACTAACACAAGTGCGAAAAGTGTTTTTTCCACACTAATACAAGTGCAAAAGTGGTTTCCTGCACCAACACAAGTGCAAAAAGTGGTTTTTCAACACTAACACAAGTGCGAAAAAGTGGTTTTTCAACACTAACACAAGTGCGAAAAGTGGTTTTTCAACACTAACACAACTGCGAAAAGTGGTTTTTCCACAATAATACAAGTGCAAAAGTGGTTTCCTGCACCAACACAACTGCGAAAAGTGGTTTTTCAACACTAATACAAGTGCAAAAGTGGTTTCCTGCACCAACACAAGTGTGAAAAGTGGTTTTTCAACACTAACACAAGTGCGAAAAGTGGTTTTTCAACACTAACACAAGTGCAAAAAGTCTTTTTTCCACACTAATACAAGTGCAAAAGTGGTTTCCTGCACCAACACAAGTGCGAAAAGTGGTTTTTCAACACTAACACAAGTGCGAAAAGTGGTTTTTCAACACTAACACAATTGCGAAAAGTGGTTTTTCAACACTAACACAAGTGCGAAAAGTGTTTTTTCAACACTAACACAAGTGCGAAAAGTGGTTTTTCCACACTAATACAAGTGCAAAAGTGGTTTACTGCACCAACACAAGTGCGAAAAAGTGGTTTTTCAACACTATTACAAGTGCAAAAAGTGTTTTTTCCACACTAATACAAGTGCAAAAGTGGTTTCCTGCACCAACACAAGTGCGAAAAGTGGTTTTTCAACACTAACACAAGTGCGAAAAGTGTTTTTTCCACACTAATACAAGTGCAAAAGTGGTTTCCTGCACCAACACAAGTGCGAAAAGTGGTTTTTCAACACTAACACAAGTGCGAAAAGTGGTTTTTCAACACTAACACAAGTGCGAAAAGTGGTTTTTC